>NC_067222.1:38060258-38152758 GCF_019924925.1 Ctenopharyngodon idella | reverse complement strand
GATAGAATGAATGACAGATATGTAGATAGAACGAACAACTAGATAGATAGATAGATAGATAGATAGATAGATAATTAGAGACAGAATGAACGACAGATATGTAGATAGAACGAACAACTAGATAGATAGATAGACAGAATGAACAACAGATATGTAGATAGAACGAACAACTAGATAGATAGATAGATAGATAGAGATAGATAGATAGATAGATAGAATGAACGACAGATATGTAGATAGAACGAACAACTAGATAGATAGACAGAATGAACGACAGATATGTAGATAGAACGAACAACTAGATAGACAGATAGATAGATAGATAGATAGATAGATAATTAGATAGACAGAATGAACGACAGACATGTAGATTGATAGAATCAATGACAGATATGTAGATAGAATGAACAAGACAGACAGACAGACAGACAGACAGATAGATAGATAGATAGATAGATAGATAGATAGATAGAGATAGATAGATAGATAGAATGAACGACAGATATGTAGATAGAACGAACAACTAGATAGACAGATAGATAGATAGATAGATAGATAGATAGATAATTAGATAGACAGAATGAACGACAGATATGTAGATAGAACGAACAACTAGATAGATAGATAGATAGATAGATAGAATGAATGACAGATATGTAGATAGAACGAACAACTAGATAGATAGATAGATAGATAGATAGATAGATAGATAGATAATTAGATAGACAGAATGAACGACAGATATGTAGATAGAACGAACTAGATAGATAGATAGACAGAATGAACAACAGATATGTAGATAGAACGAACAACTAGATAGATAGATAGATAGATAGATATAGATAGATAGATAGATAGATAGAATGAACGACAGATATGTAGATAGAACGAACAACTAGATAGATAGACAGAATGAACGACAGATATGTAGATAGAACGAACAACTAGATAGACAGATAGATAGATAGATAGATAGATAGATAGATAGATAGATAGATAATTAGATAGACAGAATGAACGACAGACATGTAGATTGATAGAATCAATGACAGATATGTAGATAGAATGAACAAGACAGACAGACAGACAGACAGACAGACAGATAGATAGATAGATAGATAGATAGATAGTCAGATTGATTGATTGATTGACTGACTGTGGCCAAGCAAGAGCATAATGTTTCAGTATAAATAGCATCCAGTTTTTATAAATAAATAAACAAATTGTAAAGATTTTTCTACAGATACTCCATTTACTGTCAATGCAAAACCACTAAGCAGGCTGCTTCACAAAGCATGAAATTCAGTTGGGCTGAAATCCTGTTTGACAAGATTTTCAAATGAATCTACAACAGGTTTCTGTGCCGTCATTGTGGCTACTGTAACTGACAGAGGCTCAGAAACACATATTCCTCTCACATTCTGGACACACACTGTGCAGCGCTGGTCAAGACAAGTCTACACGCTTAGTGTCCTCTGCCCTTTCACTGTCTTCTACTCCAATCTTTGCTGTTGACAAAGCAAAAATAGTCTTTGAAAGAAACTGCATTTAATCTTAAATCTTCCTCACAAAGTTTCTTTATAATTGCCCTCTGAATGGGTGAACGTTGTGGTGTAAATTAGGCCTAAAGACCATGTTTTAAATAGTCAAAATCATAAACATGATTTTCTATTTGCTAGTCAGCTGAAGCTTGTTTTCCGACCACAGCACTGAATGTTTTCAAGTCAAATTTTAATATTATTTAAGATAATGCAACATAATATCTAGTAAATGAGTAAAAGGTTTGATAACGGGATCTGGTTTCAAATCTGGTTTATTTGAGCCTTACTGGGTGGCCACACATAAAATGGTATCCGTGTTTTAAAACATTAAGATATTGTCGTGCAGTACCCAGTATGATACAGTAGTCTGCAAGATCAAAGTACTATGACTCGAGGTCGAGGACACCCCTAATCCATTAACACCAATACAGCAGCTGACAGAAACTACCTGACCGAGACTGCTGCTGGGCTGTGACGTCACGGCGCACCGCCGCCCTGCAGTGTCAGTGATTTTAGAAAAGCTCTGGAGGGCGAGACGGCCCACCATCAACACAGTACACCACTATCACTATCGGAATCCACCAGACATCTTCAAGCTGCACGGACTTAAAGAAAACCGCCGAGTCAACGAGGACACGCGAAAACGTAACGGATTTGCGGTGCACGCCGAACTCTGGCTGGGTCGCGCGCATCTGCTTGTGTGCTGGTGCGTCGGGCTCGGTCGCTGCGACTGTTGGATTTCAAATCTAAATAGACACACAAGCTAAAGTATCTCGCCTTCGCGAATTTAGCTATCGGAACAGAGCGTCATTGCCTGGGTGGAGTTGCAGTGCATCGTTCAATTATGCATGAAGAAGCAGCGGCTAGCGCACTAGCAGCGCGAGCTAACCACTGTCCCGTATTATGACAGTGATCTGCATGCCTACAGCGTTTGATCACGCGCGGCAGTCAAGCGCGTTTGACTTTGATGCTGGTGCTGGACAGGATCTCCGGTAGAAATTAACTTTTGCCCGTCATTTCATTGACATGGCAAACGGTTAGCCTGTGCAGGCCTAGCTAGCCACTGTGTTAGCTAGTAGAAATCACTTCACTGGATTATAGGCAGCATGCAAACCTAAACGGTTTGTTTGTAGCGAGGGAGCCAGTGGACGTGTAATACAGTATGTTATAGATGCGGAGCGAGTAGATGGCTGACAGCCAGCTTCTAGGGTACTGCCAACTTGACAAAACAGGGTTTTAATATCTGAAAAAGTGGCAGGCGTGTGCGTTTCACAATGCATCTTCTCAATGCAAATTCGGGTAGTGTCACTGAAGCAAATGCTTGGATAATAGAGGCACTGCCTCCAGCTAGCTAGCTCTTTGAGGAGTAACATGTCAGGTCTTGAGTCGATTTTATGCTCTAAATAAGCAAGCCACTCGTTCAGCCTCAGCTGGCAATTGTAGCTCGGTTATCACTGAGAGAGGGGATGCCCTAAACACTTTAAGCATGTCTAGCAAAGCTTCAGTTAAAGAGAAGAAGTCCGGCTTCAGCAAGAAGCTCTTCCGCCGGGGCTCGGTGCGCTCCGTGGGGAGTTTCATGAGCAGAGTCCTGAAGACTCTGTCCACGCTCTCTCATTTCAGCTCGGAGCTGCACGCGCCGGAGGGCGACAAGGACGATGGGGGGTTCACAGCCTTCAAGAACGAAGGCAAGGGATCCGTCGCGTCGGACGAGAGCGACTGCGGGGGGTTTCTGTCCGGGGACAAAATCCCCGGAGTGGCCGGTTTGAAAAACCACGGCAATACGTGTTTCATGAACGCTATTCTGCAGTGCCTGAGCAACACGGAGCTGTTCGCCGAGTATTTGGCTCTGGAGCAGTATCGAGGTGATCAGACGGATGACGAGAAACCCAAGACGAACGGGGTCGTGCAGAGGAAGGGCGGTCAGGACAAAGGAGAGGTGACAGAGCAGCTGTCGGGATTGGTCCGAGCCCTGTGGACTTTTGAGTACACGCCGCAGCACAGTCGAGACTTCAAAGTAAGTTCACGCGAAGGATTATTCACACCATGGGACTATTATCTGCCTTAACCACTTATAAAATGATCTAACTGAAATGGGCCCTGAAAAATTGCAATGAATCATTTTAACCTAAAGTCACCATGAAAACAAAATGAGGGTTAGTTCCCCCAAAATGAAAATTCTGTCATTTATTACTCACCCTCATGTCGTTCCACACCCGTAAGACCTTCAGAACACAAATTAAGATATTTTTGATGAAATCCGAGAGGTGTATGACTCGTCCATCAATATAATCAACACTTTCAAGGTCCAGAAAGGTACTAAAGACATCATTAAAACAGTTGACATGACTGCAGTGGTTCAACCTTAATGTTATGAAGCGACGAGAATACTTTTTGTGCACAAAAACAAAAATAACGACTTTATTCAACAGTATCTTCTCTTCTGTGTCATTCTCATACGTTGTTTACATCCAGCGCTTCCAGGTTCTACATCAGAACGGCGACTCATTATTGGCCGGCTCCCTCGTCGTCATCACACTCATGCGTCGTACTGATCACATGATCAGCTTTGGCCAATACTGAGTTGGCGTTCGGACGAAAACACGGAAGCCTTCTCTGTACTTACTGCGGCAATAACAGGGAAGAGAAGAGATTGTTGAATAAAGTCGTTATTTTTGTTTTGTTTTTTGGCGCACAAAAAGTATTCTCGTCGCTTCATAACATTAAGGTTGAACCACTGCAGTCATGTCGACTGTTTTAACGATGACATTAGTACCTTTCTGGATCTTGAAAGTGTTGATTATATTGATGGATGAGTCATATACCTCTCGGATTTCATAAAAAATCTCAATTTGTGTTCTGAAGATGAACGAAGGTCTTACGGGTGTGGAACGACATGAGGGTGAGTAATTAATAACAGAATTTTCATTTTTGGGTCAACTAACCCTTTAAAAATGTGTTCCGTTACAGTTACAAATTACCTCCTAAATAAGTATTCAGTAACGTGATCTAAGCACCACAATATTAAAGTAATGTAATCTGATTACTTTTGGATTTCTTCAAGGTCACGTATGTAAATAAAGTCAGTATTTAGGAGAATGATTGCGAAGCTATGATTTCCTCTGATTTAGATATCCACACCCTATCGTCACATTAATTCTCTGTGTTGTTAAGCATGATGAACATATTACACTGAAGTAGGCTGCTTTTAATTGAACATTTAGCTATTTAAAGTAAAAGTTCTTCTTTGGCAAAATTGTATTTCCAATAGCTTAAACATGGGCTTTACTCCCAATTGTCACTGTTTCTATCACTGCAACTTCCTGAACACACACAAGAAATTAAATCCGTTCATCCCAAGAAAAGGCTGGATAGGCTTTACAGCGCTTCACAGCTGTTACATATCACATACCCATCAATTGATTTGTCCTGGTTAACTATTTCAGCAAAACGCTCCCACATGGTACATTCCTTGCTTTTTTGTTTTTAATTCTCCTTTTTCAAAATTTCTCTCAGATCTGTTTTGCCTCCATTGCCGTTTAAACAAGTGGACCCCGCAACTGTGTAGCTTAATGAGAGTCTGCAAATTAGTGCCAGATGAAAAATTAAGCTTTAAACACATTCATATTTCCATCATGTTGGAAAACATTACTTTCAGAATCATTTGTTAAGCTGGTGTATATTTTTAGAAAGCTATTAAAGGATTAGTTCACCCAAAAAGGAAATTTCTGTCATTAATTACTTGTTCATCTTCAGAACGCAAATTAAGATATTTTTTGACGAAATCTGAGAGCTTTCTGACCTTCCTATAGACATCAATGTCATAACCAATTTCAAGGTCCAGAAAGGTAGTAAAGACATAGTTAAAATATTCCACGTGACTACAGTGGTTCAACCTTAATGTTATGAAGCGACGAGAATACTTTTTCTTTTTGCGTGTAAAAAAAGAAGAAAAAAAAAAAAAATGAATAATGGCTTTATTCAACAATTTCTTGTATCTAATTTGTATCCTTATAACATGTATTCCATTACTCCCAATCCCTGCACATCATTTTTTTTTAATTCATGTGCACTAGTAATCTTTAATCAAAATATATATCTTCCCCTCCCTACTATTGCACTTCCGCTTCATGCCAACTTAAACAAACAAACAAACAAAAAACAGTCCAAACAAATCATTCATTAATTGGCCTGAATCCATCTGAGCAGTTCTCAAGTCAATAACTTGCTAAATCAATAAGTCGAGAATCGAAAGTTTGTTAGTAATTCGCAGAGAACCGATGATGTGAAGAGGGAGTTAGTTTTGAACTGTTCTCAGAAATGAACCGTTCAAAAGAAGTGATTCGTGGAAATGTTGAACTTCTCATTACTAAGGTCTGTAAACCACAAAAGAATCTGACTGCAACCCACTTGACTTGCTGCACTTGTTTTCTACTAATTTGTTTTATTAGTTGTTGTTTTTTTTTTATTTATCGATCTTGTTTGATCAGTGAGATCTCTGATTGTAGTCCTTGAAAACAAAAAAAAGTAGTGCTTTTAAAGTCCTTGAAAGTCCTAGAATTTAATTTTACAATACCTGTACGAACCCTGAATATGTCTTAGTAAGATAATATACTGTATAGGCTAAATGCTCTGTTTTATGATCAAAACTCTGTAGTTTTCATTGAGGAACAAAACACAACACAACGCAATGCAATATAATGATGATTGAGAGATGTGCAAATAAACGTGCCTCAACTAGGGCTGGGCGATAAAACGATAACGATATGTATCGCGATAGACACGTGATCGATATCAATAAAAAATGTGTTCGATAAAACCTTCGATATTATTCTTCGTCGGAAGAAAACAGAGGTTGCGAAGCAAGTTTGGTTGCATTAACAAAGGCACTCGCTCTCTGGTAACCTAGCAACAGCCAATCATGTAACAGTATCATATTTGGTTGCGCCATATCGTTGTCTCGTGCTGGTCTGCTGGATTCCTCTTAAGTAACCGGCGACTGATAAGCAGAAAATGAGTGCCGCAGCGAGCGAGGTAATTGTAAATAAAAGAGGAAAAGTCAGCTCGTTAGTATGGCAGTTTTTTGGATATAAGTCTGACCATAGTCAGACCAATGTCTACAAATTATGCAAGACCGTCGTCCCTGCCAAGACTGGTAATACCACGAACTTGATGTACCACCTTAGCCGCGCTCACCCTTTGGAGCACAGCCGTATTCAACCAACAACATCTGTAGCTGCAACATTTTAATTATTTGAGTTTTCCATGTTTGTTGACATTTCTGTCTTAATAACTGAGGGGATTATGATCAGAGGAAGGATAAGTTTAAAATAAAAATGTTTAAATGTAATATATTTTTCTCCTGGTCCTTATTTTAAAATTGGTCATAAAAATATCAATAATTATCGATATCGTCCGATATGAAACACTGATATCGTGATACAGTTTTCAGCCATATCGCCCAGCCCTAGCCTCAACAGACTGATGTATCATATTTGATGTGCATGATATCATGATTTTTCTAAAAAAAAATATATATGATGGATAATCAAGTAAACCTAAGTTGCTTTTGTCCAGTAAGTGTTCATCTTTAAATATTAATAACAATATAAAAGTTATTCTAACGTTTATAAACACCATGAAAGATTTTACAGCAAAAAGACACATTACAACATTTTGCTGGACATTTTTACGATTATAATAAAAGGTGTTTTGCTTGCAAGAAAAGTGTAAACTATCAAGAGGACGACAGAAGGCATGTAGTAGATTGTGTACAAAAGTTTTGATCATGTAGAGACCTTAGAAATGCATGTATCAAATATGATACACTAAAGGCTTTATAAGGTTAAAGGCACAAAGTAAACCCCTAAAAGCTCAATTGTCAACACTGACTGTAAGTTTTCCATATCTGATCTTGCTCCTAGAGATTAGAAACATTCATGTCTTCTTGTTCCAGACTTGACTAACACTCTGTGTGTGTTTTGGTAGAATGCTGTGGCCAAGAGTGCCATGCAGTACCGAGGAAATGCACAGCACGATGCCCAGGAGTTCCTTCTCTGGCTACTGGACCGTGTCCATGAAGACCTCAACCATCTTGTACACCCTACCATTAGAGGCTCTATAAAGGTACGGCTGATATCATAGTGAAATGACTTTGAATGTTTTGCTGGTGCATAGCTACCTAGTCTAAGGATGTTGTACTTTCTCCTCTTAGGCCGTGTGTCCACCAAATCGTTTTTAGCCAGCTGAAAACTGTTTTAGCTGTGGGCGCTTGAGAGCGCTTCAGCAGCGCAGTGTTTTTTTTTTTTTTTTCAGTTGAGACACTTTGCTTGCTATGATACAGAATACTAGTGTTACTAGTATCTCATTTCACAGATAGCTTATTTCTGCAAAGTATTTGCTCTGGCTCTTGTTTTAAATTATTTTGTTCCTTTTAGGGCTGCACGATTAATTGAAAGTAAACCGCATGCGATTTGGCAATTGGCTGCACTTTGTTTTGTTTTTTAATGCACAGCTTGTCAGAGAAGTACGGCTAAATGCTGCTCCATCTGAAAGCCAGAGGGCGCTCTCGACCTCAAATATGCCCTGCAGAAGAAAGATAACGCATGTCATTCTAGAAAAATCCCTATGGGCATCACACTATCACTGTAGCAGAATAAACAGAAGATTGAAGCATTTTGATTAAAGATGACTAATAAACACACGACTACGACAATATATGGTTTATCTGAGTTCTTCAAGCCTTCTTGGGTAATTCATGATAATAAAGTATATTTATAATGCAATGCTAATCGACGTATCCTTTATCACAGTATAGAATATTATGAAATAATATGTTGTGTGTCTTATTCTGTGTGAGAAGCCACATTATCTCATAGAAAGATGTTTTCAAACACTCAACTGACTTTATGAAGTGAGTTTGGAGTAAAAACATGTCACTAAATGTTGTCTTTTGTTGGACAAGAGGTTCATAAATGCTTCTCACGTTTGGAAAGATGTTTGACGCGTGTTGCTTTTTCAAATGCACATTGTAAGCGGCTCAAACTCGCAGTGTTTTCAGATGGAGCAGCAAGTACTATTGATCACAGAGCCGTGATTCACTGACAAGCTGCGCATTAAAAAATAATCGCACTAAACCAAACGGTTTAAGCATGATTTTGGGTTAATTGCAATTAATCGTGCAGCCCTAGTTCCATTATTATGCTTGTTGTTGTTGTCGTCTGTTACCGTTGTACAAACAGGATGTGGCATTTGTCCCACCCTTCCTCCATTGTGATTGGACAGCTGGGTAAAAGTTGAACATTCTTCAACTTTCGGTGACTGGCAAAAAAACATACAGTGCTCAGAACTCAGTGTGAAATAGACGGTAAGCGCCTCGTCATGCTGCCGGACTTTTAAAAACGCGGCGCTCCCATTGAAAACAATTGGAAAAATAGGCTAGCCTCTGGAAAAAACGCTTTGGAGGACACACAGCCTTAAGCTCAGCTGAATTTGGAGACGGTTAACCACTCTTGCTGTTTACAAAGTTTGCACAGAATGGGGTTTGTATTGACAGGTCCATAAAAGCTTGAGATTTCAATCATTTAAATAGCAGAACAGGATAAGAGCCAAACGTGACTGGATTTATAGCTAGGAGTCTCACATCAGACATCAGTCTGACAAAGATCAGGGCAAAAGAGTCTAGGGGATTTAAATTCTGCACTATATCAAATACATGGGACATTAAGTCACACCCTATGGCTTGTTTGGAGGAGGGCTCGTTTGGTTTCTTTTTACAGCCTGTGGTGTCCTGGTCAGGGTCAGCCACTTGCATCCTCGCATGAGGTCATTCAGCTTGTCCGATTGATTTAGATGTACGTTGTGGTTTCCTAGAGTTTGTGCCAAGGAGCACGAGGCTGACAGTTTCCTGGCTGACTGTCTGCACTGCCCTGGAGAGCCAGATGCTTAGCTGGAATCTTAAACTTATAAAAGACTGTCAGCCTCTCAGATTATTAATCACTTACACTGTCTTGGGGGTTTATTTATTTACTCAAGCTCTTCCTTTATGGTGCATATGCAACTTTATTCTGACTTTTGACAACAGTACTTCTGTGCGCTTAGATTGTGTAGATATTAAGTTACAGATGTTTTCTGGTCTAACATGGTATTTCTGGATTTTTAAGGAATGTTCTTGGGTCAATACAAGTCAAGATCAGTTGAAAGCATTTTTGTGGCATTATGTTGATTTACCACAGAAAATAATTTTAACTCGTCCCTGATCCGTCAGCGTTTTTCTTTTCAAAGTTTCTGTAACATACAGTAGAAATGAATCATTTTGGATGGTTTAAAAGCAGATGCACTATCATACAAAAGTTTGGGGTTGGTAAGACTTTGTTTTTGAAAGAAGTCCCTTAAGGCTGCATTTATTTGATCAAAATACAGTAAAAACAGTTATATAGTGAAATATTTATTTCAGATAACTGTTTTCTATTTGAATATATTAAAAAATGTAGGCTAATTTATTCCCGTGATGTCAAAGCTGAATTTTCAGCATCAATACTCCAGTCTTCAGTGTCACATGATCCTTCAGAAATCATTCTGATATGATGATCTGATGCTCAAGAAACATTTATTATCATCATCAGTGCTGAAAACAGTTGTGCTGCTTAATATTTTTTTTTTTTGGAAACCGTGATGCATTTTTTTTCAGGATTCTTTGATGAATAGGAATTTCTAAAGAACAGCATTTATATGAAATAGAAATATTTTGTAACATTATAAATATCATACTCTTAACTGTCATTTTTGATTAATTTAATGTGCCCTTGCTGAATAATAGTATTTATTTCTTAAAAAAAAAAACCAAACTGACCCCAAACGTTTGAATGGTAGTGTATGTGCAGCGTGCAAAAAACACACGAACTGTCCAGTAAAAATTAGTTTATGTTCAGGAATATTTGGAGAATTTACTTCGACACATTATTCCTTGTGATGATCATGTGTTCACAAGTTTTATCTGAATTATTATGTAGGTCACGTTCACACAGCAGCAGAAAACGGTTGTCAGTCCTGTATTTTAATCCTTAATACAGTTATGTTCGCAGTATGGTTATTTACAGGAGTGCAAACTGCATTTTATAACACAACATGTACATTTTCCGGACTCAGAACTGTATTCCCGAAAAACCCGTGCTGTGTGAACACTGTGTTATTGTTGCTGCTTGCATTTCAGTTATTAGTGTGGTAAATGTTTACATTGCATCATATGCAAATCTATTATGCATATTCAGTAGTTGACCTTCCTCCTGTATGTCTTGAGTTACTGGTAATAGTATTGTGAACAGTCTCATGTTTGTCACCATAGCCACCTATTGAGGAAGATGATGGAGCATTAGAGGGACCTTCACCTCCTCTTTCAGCTGGCTCATTTGTCCAAGAGCTGTTTCAAGCTCAGTACAGGTATGATCATTCTCATGTCTGTCTGTCGACTGTACTTAAATATATTTGTCTTTATTGAAATCACTCACTGTGACCTCTGTTGATTCCAGATCCTCGCTTACCTGTCCCCACTGTCAGAAACAGAGCAACACTTTTGATCCTTTTCTTTGCATCTCCCTCCCGATTCCATTACCTCACACACGGTAAGTACTCATGTCAGAGAGAGACTGATTTAATTTCCTTGCTCTGTGTTTTGATGACAGCAACATGCTTCATCTGTAGTGAGGACATAAAGGCAGATTGACCTACGTTATGTCTTTATTAATGATGTGACTGATCATCAGGGGTAGGATGAATATGAAGAAATATGTCCTGACACCTCTGCGAAGTTTAGATTAAGCGTTCGATTTCCTGCTTTGTTCATTTTAATGACTGTTGTAATGATGTTGTTAATTTACCATGAAACATGTTGTTGCTGCTCTGTGGTATCTATAGAAATGGATAAGCGACAGATTAAAAGATGATTTTGAAAGAATTCTCTTCTGCTCACCAAAGCTGCATTTATTTGCTTTAAAAATACAGCAAAAACTGTAACATTACAATTTAAAATAACTTTGTTTCTATGTTAATATATTTTAAAATGTAATTTATTCCCGTGATGTCAAAGCTGAATTTTCAGCATCATTACTTCAGTCTTCAGTGTCACATGATCCTTCAGAAATCATTCTGATATGATGATTTGCTGCCCAAGAAACATTTATTTTTGTCATCAATGCTGAAATCAGTTGTGCTGCTTAATATTTATTTGGAAACTGCAATACATATTCTTTTTTTTTTATTATGCATGTCTTTACTTCCACCTTTGATCAATTTAATGCATCCTTAATAATAAATAAATAAATATTCCATTATCCATTTTAATAACCTTGAACTGGAAGGATTCAAAACAGAATTGTCTCATCTTTTTTTCAATCTCATCTCATATTTTTGTTAAAGGACTTTTAGAAAAGTTACTTATAAGCTGATATTCAAGTGAGTGAAGTTTGTTCAATGTAAAATAGTGTTTTATGGACGGTTACATATCCTTGTATGATATAACATTCAAAATTTCCGGGTTTAACAAGTTATTGTGGTCATAATATGATTTGAATGACTGAATTTAACTTTACACAAGACTGGTGTTTTACTTACTAACATTGTCTGTGCAATTTCCACATGTAGTGTCTCAATTTTATGCTTGTACTTCTGGAAAAAGTGTGATTTTGCACATCTGTTCATGGTGCTGTACGTTTGACAGTGTTAATTTGGTTTATTTATTGGGTAATTCCGTGTCAACTCAACAAGAGGGCTCAAATTTTGATTTTGTTAATATTTTTTTCTGTAGAAAGTCAAACATAAATAGTGATGAAAGCCAAAATATTAAATGTCACAGATGTATATTTACTGAGTAATTAACTATTTTGTAGAGGGGGGTCAAAATGACAACTTTCACATGAGATTTGGAGCCAATTTACAGGGTTTTAAAAATGACTGTAGAAAGAAGGCAGCATCACAGTTTTGTTTTTGGTAGGTCTATTGGTTGCAGGCATGCAAACTTTGGAAAAGGAGTATTTATGGCACTCAGACAGGTATGTTCTATGCAACAGATGATGGGGAAAAAATGAGATACATTTCTAGTTTTAACATTATTTGTTCTTCAGATATTCCTTTTTAAAAGAAAATAGTATCAGCTGTATGCAAAAGGACCCACATTTGGTTTTTGACCACGGAAAATGTGCACAATTTACCAATTTACTCATGGAACCGCATTAAGATCTCCATATCTCTGGGATTGAACCATCGAGGGCCTTTAAAAGTGAAAATACCAAAAGGAAAGTTTGTTAAGAACCAGAATTTAAAAGGATTATTAAGATATCTTTAATACTTCTTGAGTTATAGGCATGCAAACTTGAGGCTAAAAACACAAGAAGTGTTTTTTGCCATTTTTGAACTGTCACTGTTGGCATTTAATGAAACAAAGATTGCTAAAGTCAACAGATTTTACTAACAGACCTACCAATCTCTGTGTAAAAATAAAATAATAATGCTGCCATCTTTACAGTCATTTTTACACCCCTGTAAACTGGCTCCAAATCTCAGGTGAAAATTGTCATTTTGACCCCCCTCTACAAAATAGTTAATTACTCAGTAAATATACATCTGTGACATTTAATATTTTGGCTTTCATCACTATATATGTTTGTCTTTCTACAGGAAAAAAAATATTACCAAAATCAAAAATTTGAGCCGGGGAATGTATTTTTTAAAATATTTTTAAATGTATAGGCATTATTTTTATATTTCATTTTCCTATTCATATAGTTAAATTTTAGTAATTTATGTCATTTAGCTTTAATATGTTTATTTTAGTTTTAAACATTTTAGTGCTTCAACTGAAACATATTTCTGTTAGTTGCCAATGCAATATTTCTAGCCTTCATTTACATTTGTAATTATATTTTCTTTTTTTTTTTCAGTTAACAAAAACAATTTTGTTTTAATTTTAGTTAACAATAACAACACTTGCTTCATAGCTTTTCATTGTAAGCATATTACTGTACAGTGCAGGCATTCTCCCTTTATTTTCACTGAGGCACAAGTTAAACTTATTTTCTGTGGAAACTGACAGAATGTCATAGATGTCTGTTGATAGAGCTTAAATTTACTCAAAATATTCCTTCATAAAATACAACATTTCTGAAGTTGCTATTTTTTCTTTGATTTAGGTGCTAAATATAAATTTCCCTTCAAATTATCATCCTGTCTTGCTTCTCTCCTGAGGTGCTGTGATGTTATTTTTAAATGGTCAGTGTAGTGGTTGATCAAGGAGAGCACTCACAGCATTTTTAAGATGCTGAATTTATTAGTGCACATTAATGATTAAAGAAGTCGTACTATTAGAAGACAGGCAGTGATGATGAACCAGTGAATAATAGTGCCAGGGAAAGTAGAATAGCTGGGCAGGTTTTACTTCCACATCATTATCTTGTTAAACCCTGCCCGTGACTTTATATCATCCCTAATCCAAGAAGTTCTACTTCATAAAGAGGAATCAGGGGGGTGGGGTGATGTATTTTGACCCGTCCACCCACCCACAGTGGCTTTCTGCACTGTCGGCATCTCTCCACTCTGAAAAACATTAGTGCAGAGAAAGAGTAGATTTGGAGCTTATGCTCTGCCAGCATGAAGAATGACTGATCCGAGAAAGAGGAAATTTCGTCTGGAAGCTCAACGATGTGCAACTTAAGCGGTGACTTATAGTTGCCCTGGTCGTCACAGTCTGTGGGAGTAGATTTCATTTGCCCTCTCCTTAATTCTGTTTATCCATGCTTCGCAATTGCTGTTATCTCTGTGTATTATTTCATAGGCCATTTATTCCCTGCCCTTCCTTGATATGCCACTTCACATGGGCAGATATTAATGTGGAGTTGTTGATTTAGCCAGTAAGGGTTCGTCTTCTGGGGCCACTGCACACTGCTTTTCCTCTTCAGAGATGAGTTTGCTTCCTAATGCATTTGGAGAGGTGATCAAGCATCATTAAAGCAATGCTAAATGCTTTCAGTCCTTACAGGCTGCTGAATGCAATACAAAAACTGTAGTAGTGCGTTAAGGTGTATCTGCTTGGATTTAAAAAAAAAAATGTTTTCTTCCATCGCCAGTGTGTAAAATAATGCATGTGAACTAATTAGCAAATTATATTTTTATGTTAAACACTTTCCTAACACGGGACATAGGCTACTTGGATATGAAAGTTGCCGGTTTTACCATGTTTTAGTGTAAGTTTGAGAATGATATTTTGAGTTTTATGAATAATTTTTAAATGATGTAATTACTGAAGAAAGCCAGATAGGCTACACAAACATTCACTCTTATCTGACATGCTGAAAACTGCTACGTTAATGTTTCTTTGTGCATTGTGTGACGAATAACGTAAATGGCATTAAAATATAAAAAAAAAAATCACGCTTTTCATTTGTCTAAAATATGAAAAATTCAAAAAGGTCAGAAGTAGTTTGCATCCCTGGAAATGAATGTCTGTTGTTTAACTTTTTTTTTTTTTTTTTTTTTTTTTATTGTAAACAGTCAGCAAATATTGCTGTATATATTGTCTTGTCATGTTCAGCTGCTTATCTTACCTCGGCTCGCATTCTTCAAGCATTAAAAAGTGCTGCACTGCTCAGTTTCTGTGGACAGTAAATCCCGCCTCCTTCAATTTGATTGGAAATCGCAACCATTTTGACATTGACGAGCGCTTTTAGACAGACTGAGCACACTAAACAGTTTAGAGTTTTTGCCTACCGTGAGCAATTTGTCTGGGTTGATGGAAGGATATAGACTGTAGATTTACTATAATCCATTCTTCGTATATATTTACGTTGCAATGGGCCGGCCACATTGTCCAGCGGCCCACCAGGAAAACTCCTGGTACTCCAGATGGCCAGTCCGCACCTGAGCCCTCTAGTAATCCTGAAGACATTGATTAGATTGTTCAGGTGTGGCCCTCCAGGACCGAGTTTGCCCATCCCTGCTTTATATGATGAACAGATTCAATTTAGGCTTTTATTCACATTATTAACGTTGATCAACACACATACATAAGCTCATCAAATATGGTAATCTCAAACGTGCTCGCTTGATGCGCAAGAACCAGTGAAGTTCGTTAATGCATGTCAAGCGATGATTCCTATGGATTACTTTGTCTTCATGAACTTTTTGAAGCATCGAAAGTTTTGGTTGCAAGCTAGGGACAGAAAACTCTGGGGTTTCATAGGGCTGGGCGATATTTCTGATTTTTTCGATTAATTCGAATTTAATGTTTTGCCTCGATTTTATTATTTTTAAATCGAGAAATCGCGATTTTGAATAAAAATGTTAGCAAACGTTACAATTAGACGTTGACAATACAGCAATGATAACCGTATTAGGAGAAGAAAATGATCCGACCACATGATGGCACGCACACGATGGACCGCTCTCATGTGACGCTCTATGAACGTAGAACACATCACTGTTCTTGAGTGGCTGTTTACTCAAAAATGCGTTGCTGCGTTGAAAAAAATGAGACGCGAGCAGTGGAATGGGAAAAGAGCAAAGTTATTAAACGCAAGTTGAATTTTTTTAAACTTGACCGACGCATTTTTAGAATGTCGTTTCATGGGTGAGACGCTGCAAAAAACGCGAGACGCGAATGCAACACCCAAACATAAAAATAGTGCAATGGAATGCAAAAACCTGTAAAGAGCTACTACTGTATGTTTGATATTTCATGTTTGCATGATGGTGACAGGCTGAAAGGTGCTGTTATTTTCTGTATAAAAGATGTTTAAGATAAGTTTGTCATATTTTATACATATTTTCTGCAAAGATATTTAACAAATAACAAGTCATTTGTTTTATATTTACACCATGTTGATCACTTCAGGTGTGCTGCACTTGGAATAGAACTTTAACCAGATGGTTAATAAAAAGAATGTAACTTGAATCATATTGTAGTTAAGTTTTTAAGTAGACTAGTTAAATATAAAAAAAAAAAAAAAAAAAAAAAAAAATTTAATCTCAATCGTGAATCGTCAGTTGTTCTGAAAAAATCTAGATTTTATTTTTTTGCTAAATCGCCCAGCCCTAGGGTTTCATTAAAATATCTTCATTTGCATCTGTAAGAATGCAAGTCTTGTAGATTTTAAACAACATGAGTAAATGATTGCAGTATTTTCATTTGGGAGTGAACGAACCATTTGTTTGTGTTTGTGGTTAGATGGTGATGTGGACTAATGGTTAAAGATCTGGGTTGATAACCAAAAGGCTGTAGTTTTGAACTTTTTTTTTTTTTCATGGTGTGATCCATGAACTTTCATTATTGTGCCCTTGGTTGCTCCAGTGAGGCTGTCTCTGTGCACTATAAGTTGCTTTGGATTAATTTGTTGATTTACTTGGCATCCCGCAGGCCTCTGTATGTGACGGTGGTTTATCAAGGCAAGTACTCTCACTGCATGAGGATTGGTGTGGCCGTACCACTCAACAGCACTGTGTCCAGACTGAGAGAGGCCGTATCACGCGAGACCAAGATCCCACCAGACCAGGTGCAGTTTCCACAGGTTTTTTGCACAGAACCGACATGTTTTTTTTTTTTTTGCATCGACTTCAAGTCTTGGTTTAAAGATCTTTACTGTTTCCCTGAATACAATGTTGATTCTCCATTAATCTAGAGGTGTGGGCACTGATGGAGGGTTACAGTAATTGCTGTTTGCGTGTTCGTCTTCCCATATAATGTCATCAACCAAAGCCGTTTCCTGTTTGTTTGCTTTGTATTACTGAGATGTTGAGTGTAAACCACTTCTGAACATCCATCTCTCTTATGTCTGTGCAGTTTGTCCTGACTGAAATGTATTACGACGGTTTCCACCGGTCCTTTTGTGACGATGACGACGATCTTGATATCATTCAAGAAAGTGACTCAATCTTTGCTTTTGAAACTCCTGAGACTTTTAGATTAGAAAACATTCGCTCTAAAAGAGGTACTTTTTCCATGCACTGCACTTTGGTTAAAGCCCAAAGTATAAGTCAGTTTTGACGCAAACACTCGTAGCAAGCGCAAATATAGGTGGTTAATGCGTCTTTGTACTTTGTGTGTATCTCTTAACCCCTTTATACAAGCACTCATCAACATTGTCGTTTATTGTTGTTGCATCTCCAAAAGTTTGTTGTTGTTTCGTCTCGGTTTCTTTTTCAACTGTGATACAACGGGCCGGGCCAGTGTTGTTTAACAGTCAAAAGTTAGTCTGATACCAACTAAATGCTGCAAAAAAAATTCACTGCATATGTGTGAGCTGAGCATACAGAGTACGTGCGGTTAGAAAAAATGTGCCGTGCTGATGACAATATTTATGTCACATGCACTGTACACATACCCGAGTGTACGCGTAAAAACAGAAGAATACTTTGGGCTTAAGAAAAACTAGATGTATAGTCATGTCAAATAATCCTAATCATAACCAATCAGCCTTTATTTTTATTAAACATAACTGATAATAAGCTAAACATAGTCCTTTGTCTTTGAAAACATAGGAACTAACTTAGCTTATATCTCTTCCTACTAGGTTTATCTCGTTTTAAATGATGTAAATAACATTTTTAACAATTTCCAGGGAGCCTTCTTGCAAATTTGAATCAGAACAATTTGAAATACGGAGCAGAGAGCAGCCGAACGCCGTCTTTCATGCAGGGTGCAATGAATCCAGCTTCACCCAACAAAAACACTGGATGTGAGAAAATGATTCTGCTGATCTGCAACAGAGCCTGCACTGGCCACCAAGGACGGAGGTAAAAGCAGCAGCTGAAAACAATCAAACACCCTGATTATTGTCTTTCTCTCATGAAGTTCCATACAGTTTACAGAAAAACCTCCACACAGGAAAGTATCACAAATCGATGCTTTGTTGCAGGTTTGGTCTTCCATTCGTACTGTATCTAGAACGCAGTGTGACATGGGATGTCTTACAGAAAGAAATTTTGGAGAAAATGCGTCACCTACTAAGGCCAGGGGTTTACATTCAGGTCAGTGATACTTCTTGCTGTACTTCTACGGGTGTTTAAATACAGCTATTTATTTGTAGCAATTAATGTTAGTCTGGTGGGATCAGTACAAATAAATATGACTTTTTCTTGCATACAACTTGCACTAATAAAGTGGATTGATTATTTTAAGGTTGGACCTTTTAGTCTGCGTGTGGTCGGAGTGGTTGGAATCACATATCTGTTGCCACAAGAGGAGCAGCCACTATGTCACCCCACTGTGGAAAGGTTGGTTATGCATGACTACTGGGTTAAGAGCATGTTGTGTGATCTTAAATTTCAGGTGTCCAACTGACTGGTTTAAAAGACATGTACATTGTTTCACAATTGGTGCACAGGCTACGTGTGCAGCGAGCAAATACTCAGTACTTTTATTACAGCGGCATTAACTACACAACCCTCCAAAGGCATTACATTAGTCTAGATGTTTTAATGAGCATAGATGAAAAGTTTATCATAACTGCTTTAGTGTGCAGGCAGGGTGATCATTAGATTTAACTAATGTAATAAAACTAAATAAAACAAGGCTTCTTCATTTTGGATACTGAAACATCTGTTAAAAGGATAGTTCAGCCAAAAATAAAAATTATTTTCTGATTCTTTTCACAACTATTATAGTGATCTCTGACTTGGGGATGTTTAACTTGGACAGGCAGCTAGCGCTCATTGCTTTAGCATGTAATTACTGCCGTTCAAAAACTCTAGCAGCTGTTTGCCCTATTTAACATGTTCTAAATATTTATAACGTACATTATAGATGTACATAACATCTTACAGATGTTAGCATTTAAAATAATCAAAATGCGTTGTGCTGAAGAACAACAAATCTTCATGGGTTATGTCATCTGTGTCACTATATCACTAATTTAATAAATACTGTAAAAATATTTTGTATTTTGATATTGTGTTCATGGCAACGAGTGAGAGAGAATGGGGGCAATTGTAAAATTTCTTTACAGGCAAGCTATAATGGCAACACCCAACATTTGCTCAGAAATGTTCATTTTTGCTCTGAGAAAAAGAACTCACTTTGTGAGACATGTTCAACAAAAAAAAAAAAAAAAAAAAAAAAAAAAAATTTATATTTTAAAAAACATTTCTTTCCTCAATTTCAACTTTGTAGAGCATATAAATCCTGTGGACCAGGAGGACCTCCTCATGTTAAGATTGTAGTGGAGTGGGACAAAGAGACCAAGGAATAGTAAGTAAAACTAAGCCATAATTAATACTAGTCTGTATTTTTTTTTATTTTATTTTTTTAAATGTAGTGGACCCCCCAAATTATTTGGACAATTACACCACACTTAAAAATTGAATGAATGAATGTCATTGCATTAGATAAGGGTTTCCCAAACTAGGATTCGTGAACCCCCTGGAGGTTTGTGAGGGAACTGCTTTTGAATACGCTTTGATCACATGTACTCTGTGTATAGTGCAGTCCGTACTCTCGTCCTGTCACATAATAAGTGAAATCAGACTCCTGCTGCACTGTGCTGCGACACTGACACTGTCAGTTTATAATTGTAGCATCCGTTGTCCAACTGAGCTGGTTTTTATTTCAATAAATAAGCTAAATGACAGTGGGGACGGTGTCGTGCTGGGCAAGTAATGTAATCGGTGTATGGCCGGACACCATGTAGCACCAACTACAGCAAGCAATGTCATGTCATCATTAGCCATCAACATGCAAATGTGTTGTTAAATTATTGAAATATTAAAATCTCAGGGGGCAAATATTTTAGGTCAAAGGGATTCAGGTGACAGAAAAGTTTGGGAATCCCTGCATTAAATAACAAAAAGTAAATAATCTCAAAAGTAGTCGGTAAGGTTGCAACTTTAGGTTAGTTTTTTTATTTATTTAATGCAATGTTCCTTCTGTGGTCTCTGTATGCTGCCTGTTGGTAGTGTGAGATCAATTCCACAGGAAAATGTATGGCTATAAAACCTCATCTATAAGAATTTTCTGTGATGCTAGAAAAGAAGGATCATTTTGAATATTTTTTTGAAGTTCGATACTTCAGTGTCGAGAAGTGACACAAGTGATACAAGTGTCAAGACTGTTTGAAAAAAATACCTTGCAGAGACAAAATAAATATGTTGAAGTCATAGGATAGCAGACATGCTTGGATGGTCTGGTTAGAGATTTGTCTCCAGTGTATGTTCTGATTCCCGCAGTTTGTTTGGACACACTGAGGAAGAGTACATCCCTGATGCTGAGAGTGTGTATCTGCACAGAGAGCAGCACCATCAGCCGCAGGCCTGCACCCTCGCTCAGTGCTTCCAGCTCTACACCAAAGAGGAGCAGGTAAAAGTCTGGCTTAATCCACGCTCAAGTTTTACCCTCGTAAAGGGATAGTTTATGCAAAGTAAAAAATTCTGTCATTAAGTGCTCACCATCATGTCTTCCAAACTTATGATTTTCTACTGTGGAACTTAAAAGGAGAAATGACCAAATTACACCATACAATAGCAGTGTTTCCACTGTCGGGCCAAAAGTGAGCGTGCTAATGCGTGCCAGGGCCAAGCGTGTTAAGGGAGGTTTTTAGGGTAGCACTGCGGGGCTACTGGCCAGACAATAGAAATGCTACTTGATTTTGGCCTCAGTGCTTGAGGGTGTACTCACACTAGGCACGGTTGCCTTGAATCGAGCCCAAGCGCGATTGTCCCCCGTCTCCACTACCCCGCTGGCCTGTACTCACATTGCCCTTAACGTTCCGGGCCGGAGCACGCTTACGTCATATACGATGCAACTTTTTGTATGAAAGAAAACGTGAAGAAATGCACTTTCGCTAAGATACTACCTAATATATTTATGCCCCGCGACGATTTTCACTTGCACATATCAGAGGATTATTACAAAGGTAGCTGATGTTAATGGAGGAATTTGCAGCTTTACTCGCAAACTACAATTCTTGTTCATCAATAAGGTGAGAACCAGACCCGTTATAAACCCAAATACACTCGAATTAAGTACATGAATTGAAAAATGTATATCAAAGTAGTAATAAAGATGTTTGCCGTTGTAATGATGACAGTAGCGCACACAAAAGTAGCAGCTGTTCCGTGCTCCAACACGGTTAGCGCTCACACTGCATGCGAACCGCGCTCAAGCCCAACCAAACTGTGCTCTGGCCCACCTCTTCCAAGCGGGCCAGGGACGGCTAAACTAACCGGGCACGGAACGGAGCGATCACACTTGTCACTTGGGGTCAAACGCGCTCGGGCACGGTTCAGAGTGCCTAGTGTGAGTACACCCTGAGATTCGAGGCTATTGGCCCTGGCTGGCACATTGTTAGCTCTGACTCACACTAGCCAGACAGTAGAAAAACAGCTAATGAAAATGAAAGGAGGCCATGGCTGTCCAACAGTATTTTCATTGAATAACAACTTTAAGGGTGTGTTCACACTTGTAGTTCGGTTCTCTTGGTTTGGCCCAAAAAAGAAAATAATAATACACTACAAGTGCCTTTTAGGACATGTATTTTGTGAAAACAGTGCTCTGCTGAACTAAATGCACTTGCGAGCCAGGGCTTTCAACGAGCCGGGCTGGGCTAATAGCCCAAAACCATGCTGCGTTTCCACCGTCAGGCTAGAAGCTACACAGCGCTTCACTAAAACCCGCCCATAACACTGTTCTCTGGAAAAACGTCTGACAAACCCATCATTTCTCCAACAAATGGAAGTTTTATCAGAAAACTAATCAGAAAGAAATCACTGGAAACTAGTGAGATCACAAAACGAACATGATAAAAGTGGCCATTTGTTGGCATTTTTATAGTTTACTTAAAGATTTAAAACCCAAGCATTGATGTTTTACCAGTTTTACAATAATAAGTGATCATAATGAATTAATTTGTGTCAAGACTGCATATTAGTCAAACAGAAATAAAGTGGTATTTACGTTATTTCACAAAAGAAAGATGACTCGTGTTCAGTCACTTCTGTCTCTGTTTATTTGTAGTCATGGGACAGTATGTTTACATCACATTGAGAAAGAATGATCATTTCTACAAATTCTCCACCAAAAATACGACCTGAGCAGATTTAGCACTCTCTCCAGTGACAGTCCCAATAGTTATATTTTCAGTCAGAGAAACAGAAGAAGCTCCCAAAAAACTGGAGTTGCTTTATTTTATGACACATGCGGAGCTAAATATAGATATCAGACAGTCCGGCATAAAGAGACGAGACGTACTGACAGATAAAATAAATATACGATTGTGATAGCCTATATAATTTATCTGATTTCTTCACGCGATCGTATTTACCATGTTTACAATGGTAATGGTTAGTGCCCATAGTCTTTTGCATCGCATATAAATATTTTAGCCTTATATGGTGATCAGAATCAACATTGGATCACAAACAGAAGTTATTTCAAACACTCAGTGCTGTCTGAAAGTGAGTTTTGAGCTAAAATGGTTTTAAAAGTCTTTAAGGCTGATGTTTGCTGGTATATGAAACCATCTGCGGTGCTGCCATCTCCAGACTCCAAACTCCGCCTTTGTTCGTAACCACTACTCAAGCCCGAGCTGGCCCGCTTTGGACCAAGGTATTCAGTGGGCCAAAAAAACCCTGGCCGTTGGCCCTGAGGAAGCTCCGATGAGGCCCAATCAAGCCCTGGAAGTGGCAGTGGAATTGCGACTGGCCCTGGCCTGCACTAGCACACCCGCTTTAGGCCCAACAGTGAAAATTCAGCTATTGTATGTGCGTACATAGGATGGTGAGAACTCGTGAAGGGCTTATAAAATGTGTAAAGGAGTCAAAGCAGTGCCAGGAATTCCTCCGTTGCACACCAAGATCTGCTGCAAGGAGATGGCGGTTCTGATGTTCAATTCATATTTCAGTCAAACCGCATCAGAGTACCTTTGGTAGCACTTGTTTGGTGCGCACCAAGGTTTTGATGGCAGCATTCACACTTATTCAAATGAACCACACTAACAGACCAAATGCACCAGAGTTCATTTTATTTGAACCAAACTTGCCAAGTTTGAACACACACCCTAAGTTTCTGTCTGTTCTTTAACAAGAGGCAGTTTATGATATTTTCATGTCATTTTTGGAGCTTGACAGCCCCCATCCACTTTCCTCGAATGGAAAATAGCAGCTCAGACATTCTGCTAAAACTTTTCTTTTGTGTTCATGGAAGAAAGAAAGTCACACGGGTTTTGATCGATATGAGGGAGAGTAAATGATGACAGAACTTTGATTGTTGGGTGAACTATCACTTTAAAAGAGTTATCACACTTCTTTATTTTCCACTTCTCTAGAGCTGCCTTTGTGGACACATATGTTAAGGTTACTCTATTTCTGCTGTCAGTGCTGTTTTAAAATTGCTAGTTTTTTGGGTCCACATAGCGTATAAATATACACTGTGGTTAGCCAGAGCTGGCCTAGGGCAGTTAAGGAAGGGATGGGAACTGGCTGTGCTTTAAGGAAAATGAAGAAACAGCCAGATTCGTAAAATGTAAAACCCCTCTGACTAATTTTGTTTATGTCTTCTTCCTGTATGCCTTCCAGTTGGCCCCAGATGATGCCTGGCGCTGCCCCCATTGCAGGCAGCTCCAACAGGGTCGGATCAAACTCAGCCTGTGGACCCTGCCTGATGTTCTCATACTGCACCTCAAGAGGTTTAGACAGGTGCTGCACAAATCAAATCACATCACCTGCGCAAATGGTGCTCTAAATATGCAGTGCAATTGTGTGGTAGAGTGGCCTGTGGTGAAAGTTTGACTAGTAACTTAAAGGTTCGAACCCCACAAGGGGGCGATCCATTGGTGATCTTGAATATCTACCAGGAGAGAGCTGTGTGTTAACATTCCTATTCAATATCTTTGGATAAAGGTGTGTGCTAAATGACTGCCTGCTTACTAATATGTGGGCTTTGTGTCTTCAAGGAAGGGGATAGGAGGGTTAAGATGCAAAACATGGTGAGATTTCCTTTGATTGGCATGGATATGGCACCCCATGTGGTGAAGAGAAGCCAGAGCAGCTGGAGCTTACCCTCCCACTGGTCACCATGGAGACGACCTTACGGACTTGGCCGAAACCCAGACGACTACCTTTATGACCTCTATGCTGTGTGTAATCATCATGGAAACATGCATGGGGGGCATTACACAGGTAACGCCTAGTAGGAACTTCTGTGCTAGCATTTATTACATTCTTGATTGGTGGATTTGATATTTCATTTCCTGTTTTTTACTCTTAACAGCGTATTGTAAGAACTCCATTGATGGGCAGTGGTATTGCTTTGATGACAGTGAGGTTCAGCCTATAGCTGATGAGGATGTCTGTCAGCAGACTGCATACATTCTGTTCTATCAAAGGAGAACAACTATTCCCTCATGGTCAGCAAACAGCTCTGTTGCAGGTGACTCCTGTTCCTTGTTGAGTTTTGGGTTGACACAGTTTGCTGACTCATTTGTCTTTATTGTGAAGATGCTGGCATGTGAACCAAGTGACCCTCTTTTTCCAGCCCAGTGAAACTGCTTCATATTATTATGACACTCTTTGATGAGTCTTTAGTAGAGATTCTGTTCTGGAGAATTAAAAATTAAAGGTATTAAATGAGTTTATACTGTCTAGACATATATATTTAGCATTGAAGGGCCTCCAGCTCATTTATGGAGACGAAGTTACAAAAATGGGTCATTCAGAATCGTCATAATATTGACATCGGAGCCTTGAGCACATTACAGAATTCACATTACATAATTCACCCAAAAATGAAAATTCTATCATAGTTTTCTCAATTATTATAAGTTGTATGACTTACTTTTATGGTGCTTTTTATGAGTTTATTTTTATTTTTTAAAACAGCACTGCTGTTAAATGCAAGTTAACAGTTACACACAAACCCCGCCCTGCAGCCAATTATAAAGATTAAACTGATCATGTCAATTGCAGTCCTAATTGCCTACATGACGTTAAAACAAATACTAACCCCTAATCTAAGCCCTTAACTGGTTTGGGGAAAACGCACATTGTTACATGCATTCTTAAATACCTCTGATTGGCCATTGTGTTCACACGCTCAACATATATGTCTGTGATTGGTTACAGTGATCAACACTTCAAAGACAAGTTGTAAATCTTCATCTTTGACGCTCTTCACAAAGCGCTTGCACAGATACACACAGGCGTGTTGAAAGTAGGCATCTATCAGTGGATATATTAGGGATCTGCTGATAGATGCCTGCTTTCAAACGCTTCCATGTGTATCTGTGTAAGTGCTTGGTGAAGAGCGTCAGAGATGTCTATTTACAACATGTTTTTGAAGCATTGATCACTGTAGCCAATCAGAGACATTTACAATATGTTGAGCGCATGAACACAGTGGCCAATCAGAGGTATTTAAGAATCCATTCAACAGTGCTCAAAATGCTAGAGGGAAATGCTGGTATCGTCTCATTTTTTAATTTCATCAGGGTTGTTAATAGTGTTGTCAAAAGTACCGACATCGGTACCAAGTCGGTACTTTTGACAACACTATTAACAACCCTGATGATCAACAGTGGTTATTCAATTGGTTGGCCAATTACACCATATGGAAAGTACAGTATCAAAACAGCCCATTTAATTCTAAGGGTCAGAGAGTGAGCAGAGTCAAGAATTTTTGAATACCATGTTTTTCGGAGGACAAATACAATTTTACAACAGCGCAAGACATGGCCCTGTAAATGAAGATCCTTGTTTTTGGATTTGTGCAACTGTCTCAGGTTCCACCAGCTCATCTTTATGTGAACACTGGGTTAACCGGCTTCCAGGCAGCAGGCCGCCCAGCCTGGCCTCTGGAGCCTCCTCAAGACGCACATCCCTGATCTCTTTGGCAGAGTCAGTGGAGTTCCCCGGTGATCGAAGTGAAGACGATGGTGAGGAACATTGTTATGCCTCTTAACATGAATGTTTATCGTTCTGGTGTCTTTAATAAATCTATATAAGCCAAGTAGTACCTTATTTGGCCCTCATCTTCCTTGTGTCCTCTTATTCTGTGTATTGTGCCAGTGTTTTACTCTTGCCTTTCTTTATTATGTCTTCTCTCTCTTGTAGCTTTAGCGCTTACTAACACAGGATCTCCCGCCTTGCTCAGTTAAGACAAAACTGCATGCCAATGCTCTTTTCATTCAGTCTGGTATCAGCACATTAGTTTAAATCTCTCTGTCCTTTTTGTTAAGGAGGATTTTCAACGCGGCCCTTCGTGAGAAGCATTCAGCGGCAGAGCTTGTCATCTAGATCATCGGTTACCAGCCCTCTGGCTTTCAGTGAAAATGGGATGAAACCTTCCTGGTCTCTGTCAACAAAACTACAAATGAGATCCAACTCGCCCTCACGATTTTCTTTGGACTCGCGTTCCTCCCCTCCTCTAGAGAGGATAGGAGAAGCTTGTGATGACAAAGTATCCACATCCTGCTTCGGTGGCTACAGCAGACATGAGCGTCAGCCCAGCAGTAAGGCTCCGCTGGCCATGATGGAGGGTAATGGTAGTGATGACAGCAGTGGGAAAAGGATCCTAGACGATGCCTATTGTAGAGCTCCAACACAAGCTGACAGGAAGAGCTCTAAAGGTGAGCCCATTGACAACAACAACCAGATTAATGCTGTGGACCAGAATACTCTCGGAGTGCTCTCCAAAGAGCAGAAGCATAAGAGCTCTGGGTCAGAGAAGAAAGCAGAAGGGTCCGCCAGCAAGAAGAGCTCCACCAAGACCAAGGGAGACCAAGAAAAGCCCTCCAAGAAGCGCCAGAGCACCTCTTCTGTAACGAAATCTCCATCCTCCCAAGTGTCTTCCAGCCCTCAAGCAAAGGGCACCAAAGCGACCAATCTAAAAGAGAAAAGTGATTCTCCCAAGAGTACAAAGGGTACACCTTCAGGAACGCCCTCCAGAAGGAAAGAGTCCTTGAAGGCACAGGAGTCTCCAGTGTCGGTAGGCACAAAGGGGAAGCCGTCCCTTGCTTCCACACCCCAATCCTCTGCCTCTCCATCGCCCACATCCAAGAAGAGCTCCTCGGTGGCTGAGAGAAACTCTGGCAAGAAGAAGTTGGTGGAGAGAGGCTCCAGCAAGGACTTGGCCCACACCAGTCCCCTTGCAGACAAGTCAAGAGTCAGTGGCACCCCACGGACATCCCAACCTAGAACTGCCGAGGGAAGCCGGCCCGAGAGGAAGGGGGTGAGGAGCTCCAGCAGTAGCTCCTCAGTCACCAGCCTGCGCTCCCCAAGCGTCTCCTCGAGAGATCTCCGCCGCAGCAGCAAATCCGAGGATAAGGGACTCTCGTTTTTCAAGAGTGCGCTTCGGCAAAAAGAGACTCGGCGGTCGGCCGATCTGGGCAAGACCACGATTCTCGCCAAGAAGGCTGTCGAGAGGTCTGCCAAGTCCTGCAGCCAGAACAAACTCAATGCTGACGAGGGCGAAGGCTCGGGAAACACTTCCCAGCAGGTCTCTCCGGAGCCACGCTCCAGCAAGGCTGCCACTGATGAGAAAGAGTCCTCGAAGACCTCCACTCCTAACAAGCGCTCTCTCTTACCAGTAGGCAAGTCCAAGTCTTCCAATTCTGAGACTAATCTCCAGTCTCCCATCAATGGGAAGAGGCCACTTGAAAAGATGGCATCCTCTAGAAAGCTTTCTTCCAGCATGCAATCCTCTGCACGGCCAACACAGACGCCTCAATGAAATTTTAATAGCCGTTCCATTATTTTCTGTAATGCAGCTATTTTTTGATGTGCCTAAGAAGAATATAAAGTATATAGTATATACCTGTATTTTACTTTTCTCAAAGAAAATATGTAAATTATCAGAAAGCGCCTTTCTATCCTGCCATGGAACCAAATCGTTGCCTCTGGCAGGGTATGGTATATGAATCTACTACTGTTCATGACTCTGAATAGGAATGTTTTAACTTAGCACTTTGTACATATTTTTTCTCCCTTAAATAATGCTTAGATGTAATGGATAATATGTACAATACTTTTTAACTTGGTACCTTTTTTTTTGTCTTTAGACAAGTCACTTATGATGAAATTAGATTCTTGCGATATTCCTTGGAGTACTGTACCAATTCACTCCACATCTACACTTGGTGCTATTTACAGTCCAGTGTTCCCCTGGCACTGATACAGTATGAGATCAAGAAGAGTTACATCATGAAGCCTGGCGAATTTGAAGCTGTAGACTCAATGGGGTTCAGCAGTGAACGATCTCATTGGTACCTCTCAAAGGCTGCTCTCCTACCCCAACTCTTTCCTTTTATACTCGAGAGCAGTTACAAGTGTTCAAGTAGCATTACTGCCCTAAGAAATGTGCCGATAGCTGAACTGTTGCTGTATGAATGTGATCTTTCGATTGGTAAATTAGTGGAGGACAATCTTTAAACTCAATCTATTTAGTTTATGCCAGCAAAATGCTGTGTGATCTCCTTATCTGGATATTAATGGAGGCCGTGTAAGCCCTGCATGAAATTGTTTTGTATATCTTTGTTTTTATAATGAAATTTTGAAAGCCACATAATCATACTTGAACCATTTCATGCCCGCCAAATCCAATGCCAACATATATGAGCAGTTTTCATTTGGCTTGAGTGAGCTGGAGTTGAACCCTTGTGCAACGGTTTTTATCTCCATATTTATCTGTGGACAACCAGTGCAATAGTTTTCAACACTTTGTAGGAGAACAGATAATATTGACATTCCCTATTTGGGAATGTTGCCGTTTTAGAGAAAAATGATTTTAAAGATAAATACTGTGCATATGCAAAAGTAATGGAAAAACATTTAATCAATGTAAATCAGAATATTTTTCAGGATTGTAAAGCCTCACCATGATGGGGTTTCATTTTTAATTCTTTTTTCTTTTTTTGTGACAAGAGTTTGTGATTTAATAGCCAGTCAAAATGGCTCTGCAGAAAGAACTTTATTTTACATACTTGTCAACACCATAGTTCACCTAAATATATTTCCATCTCGAGTAAGCTCAGACAAGTTCATTTGGACTAATTCAAAATGTTATATATGACAGGAGAAATGTAAGGTTAAACAAGTCATTATTGTTACATTTGCGTAATGGTGTCATTACGTCGGCCACTGTTCAGCTTGCTGCCCTGTAATTAAAACATTAATCCAAGTGGTGCTGACGCCACCGTTGAATCATTTTCATGCTGCTTTTTGGTCTCCGAAACCCTTCCCTTTTAGCACACTATATCTTAAAATAGATACTTTAGCAATGAACCTAATGTGTAGCACGCTTTCCACCCTTTTTTTGCGGCAGGCCCATATTGTGTGTGCACTGAAAAAGTATTTGTACAAAGCAGTATTGCATGATTACATTGACGCATGCACTTAACTATGCAAGTGACTGTTGCTAAACAAAACAAGTCTGGTTATCAATGTGCTTTTTTTTTAAAAAACGAAAACGGCATGAAATTTTCTTTTTAATGCTTTTTTGCACACTTGTCAATTTTGATTTCTTAAATATTGCAATATGAGAGCATAAATTATTAGCTTTAACTATATGTATTCAAAAATTTGCAATTGGCATTGCATTTTCATGCTATTTTTTTTTCCTTTTATACACTATCTTTTTTAATATTATTATTAATACTATTATTTTAATTCATAAGCTGTTCTTTAGGGAATGACCTCCCTGTTTCCATGTGATGAATTTAGTTTTTGATATATTTTTATAGTCAACCTATTTTGATTTTTTTCACATTTCGCTGGCGCGATGTGTTCTGGTCATGCTTTCACATGTATTTTGACCTTTGTCATCAGCATTCATTCAGTGCACACAATTCCCGCATCGCTTGAAATGCTGATACACTAAACACTACATTCATTTTGTCTTTCATGTCATTCCATGTCTCAAGTTGTGAATTTCTCGGACGATGAATTCAGAGAAGTGCTGTTACCCTCTCTAAGTCTTGTTGCATATGGGGTATTTTCAATGGCTGAAGTGCTAATATGACATGGTCTTATCAAGCGTTTGGATAGGACGGATGACTTTATCATTATAATGAAGCTGTATCAGTCTTATATGATATGATATGCGTGCTCTTGGTTTACACACTGGAATGATTTCTCTTGGCCCAGAGCAGTTTTCATGTATTATTCACGAACTGGGACCCGCTTTGGTGGGCTTATAACTTGGGCTGTCATTTTATTATACAAACGTCAGTCTAAGTCAACCAAAAGAGAAAAATAATAATAAACCATGTAAATGTTTGGTTGCATGAGACTGTGTCAAATGCTTTTTGTTAATTTATTTGTATGTTTTATGTGTATGCACTTTTATTTTTAATGTTTTTTTTATTTTAAATAATGCATTTTTTTTGATGAATCATTTGTATTCATAACATTGTCTCCCCCAATGTAAGTTGGCGGTTGAATTACGATTAAAAAATAAAAAATAGACCTGTATTAGAGGTCTAACCTCATTTGTACTCGAAATGGTTATTTTGAATCATTTTATTTGCTTAGCTTTGAACTTTTCTTTGCGTCAAGCACTGTAATATCCAATGTTGACCACAAGATGGAGCTCGCCACCTTCCTTTTAAAAATATGCTGTGACAGAAGATTTCCTGTTAGGAGTAAAACAGGCAATGTCCCTTTATTTTCTCCGCACTTCTGAAAATTGGCGATTAACTCAGCTATTTATTTTTATAAAGCGCTCATAGTTAAAGCGAAATGAATCATTCTAGTTTGGGTGAGAGATTAATGTAAACAGTAATGTCTTAAGTGAATGTAAACAGGTGGGTTAAAATAAAGCCTTGCAGTTCAGAAGCAGCTACTTCTCATGTGCTAAACGTATCAACATTAAGTTAGTGCGTCAGCGGGCCAATGTATTCATTTTTTCATAAGGCAGGTGCATATTTACATTTAAACTCGCGTTCTGAGAAAAGAGTGTTCTGCGTGTTTGCTTTAATAGCGGTCCAAATGCTTTTGCACTGCAGAAAAAAATCGAGCTATTATTTCATTTGAGGCCTCGATATAGGCTTCACTTAAACCCGAGCAAACATTTCTGAGGGCTTATCCCTCCCTCAGCATCGCTAACCTCCAGGGACAACTACAATATTTATTGTTTGCTTTTAGCTGAACTTCACTCCGTTTTCTCGTTGCTCAGCAGAGGTGAAAAAGCTGTCTCTAAACAAACTGCATCGGTAAGGTGTTCAAAAGCACCGGCAGACCTAATACATTACCGTTTGCTGCATTTTAGACGCCCTCCTCTCTTTTCTCGCCTTTTCTGTTTGCCTTTTTTAAATACAGCATCATCAGCATCGCTTTCCCTTTTCTTCTCTCTTCATTACAGATTCTGACAACCATTTGTGCTCGTGAACAGCCCAGTTCTTCTGAGTGTTGTTATCATTAGCAGCTATTTTTGAGGTCTGGCAAGTGCCCTGGGTGTTAAGTGCAAATGCAATGCTGAATATTTAACATCTGCGATATTAATTTACACAGTCTAGATAGAGGCTCACCTAAAGTGCTCTTTGCACCGTTTAATCCATAAATGAGTTACAGATTGGGGGAACTTCATTGATACAGTTTTGTTTCTTTGTGGCATTTTATGTTTTGCCATAAAGTTAATAGCTTTTCTGTTTATTGTTAGTTTGAGATTTGGAAACACCTGCCTAGTTATAAAATTGTGACTATTGGCTGCATCTCAAACAGCATTTTTAGACAATATAAGCACAATATAATTATTATTTGTTATATATATATACACTATCGATCAAATTTTTTTTTTGAATGGTACGATTTTTTAAAATGTTTTTAAAAGAAGTTTCTTCTGCTCACCAAGGCTTCATTTATTTGATCCAAAATACAGCAAAAATAGTAATATTGTGAAATATTTTTACAATTTAAAATAACTGTTTTCTATTTGAATATATTTTAAAATGCAGTTTATTTGTGATGTCAAAGCTGAATTTTCAGCATCATTACTCCAGTCTTCAGTGTCACATGATCCTTCAGAAATCATTCTAATATGATGATTTGATGCTCAGGAAACATTTATTATTATTATCAATGTTGAAAACAGTTGTGTATTTTTTTTTAAGGATTATTTGATAAATAGAAAGTTCAAAAGAACAGCATTTGTCTGAAATAGAGAGCATTTGTAACAACATCAAAAGTTTGGGGTCAGTAAGAGGTTGTGTTTTGTTTTGTTTTTTGGATAGAAATTAAAGAAATTAATACTTTTATTCAGCAAGGATACTTTAAATTGATCAAAAGTGACAGGATAGACATTTATAATGTTGCAAAACTTTATAAAAATATTTCACAATATTACTGTTTTTGCTGTATTTTGGATGAAATAAATTAAGCCTTGGTGAGCAAAAGAGACTTATTTTAAAAACTTTCAAAAATCTTACCGTTCAAAAACTTTTGACCGGTTGTGTGTATAGGCCTACATATATATATATAAAGCTGTGACATAGTTTTTTTGTTTTGTTTTTTGGCTGGTAGAAGTTCTGAAAGGCTGGTAAATTAATAATTTAGAGTGAAAAAATTGAGTGAAAAAAAAATGTCAAACCCTGTGTGTGTGTGTATATATATATATATATATATATATATATATATATATATATATATATAGATTTATTATTTAGATTTCTTATTTTTCCATCCACCCATCTTTTCCTTTTTTTTTTCTTTTTTTTTGTACTAAAACATTTAATCCACATTAAAATACTATAGCGGACGTCCATTAAAATATGTGAGTGATGATGCAATCAGGAACTTTTCAGCTCAATCTTAATGGCAAAAAATAAATAATAATAATAATATAGAGAATATTCAAAAATGTGGTTAATTTTATAAACAAACTTAATAGTGCTGTCAAATTGATCAATCGCATCTAACATAAAAGTTTGTTAGATGCGATTTGACAGCCCTAACAACTAACGCAATTATTGTTGAATATATTGTAATGTATTTTCATTCTATATGTTATCATATAATAAATACATCTTTATAAATATATGATGTAGCCTATATTTTTTTAATGGGCACTTAAATCAGATTTTTAAAATGATTTAATCAGAATACAGCTACTTTTGAATTGCCATCAGTGGAGAACGATACTTTTTGCTCCCAGATGGTGTAGTTACGACATCTACCAGCAGGAGCTAATGTGGAGCTTCCAACAAAGCTAACCAGCTAAACCTTTACCCCTTGTAAGGTAGGCAGCTCGCTTTTCGTTCAGCGTTTGTGTCCACTGCATCTCTGCAAATCCCACCCAGCTGACTATGATCACAATCTTATACCTTTTTAACAAACAACTGCCGTCTCACCTCCACACTCGCTGCCGCTGGCATCTACTCCTCCCCTGCTCCATCTGCAGTCTGCTCAGCGCTGGAGCCTTTACAGGCCAGATGAAGACTGTTCATCGCCATTCGGCCCGATTGTGTTGGCTAATTACGACAGTTAGTGGTGAGGAGTGTGTGAGAGACATTCACAGGCCATTAGAGCTCAGTCCGCGAGGTGATATCGTCTGTCACTTCCGCTCTACTCCCCTGCAGCGTTCCAGTGTCTGTGGCATCAGTCTGCATCCCTCAAATCCTGAAACACGAAGCCTTAAATCTGCCTTGTAAGCCTTGCGCTTTAATTCTTTCCCTTCCCTTGTGAAGTAAGTACGCACTTGCCTTCCTAGTGGTTTAATTGAACACTTAACAAGATCAGGATATCTTCTTTAGCCAGATGTGAGACGTATAGGGAACAAACCTTTCAAAAACAACTCCTAAACGCTCCCAACTGTTTCACATCTAACCTCAGTGAAGGCAGTGAAAATAAACAAGACCATCAAATTATGCTTATTTACCTTTGAGATGCAAATTTTTCATTTTTTTTCCACGCCGTGCCTCTATAGTCAAGGGCAGAGGGACGATGAAATGATGAAAAATGTGTTGAATACCGATCAACAGAGGCCCCCTTGTGCTCATGCTGACCTCTAACCGCGACTGCGCTAAGAAAGATAATGCACTGCTCTCATTAGAGTGACAGGAAAAAGTGAGAATTGTTTCAATATGACCAACAATAATTGCTGTTAAATTATCTGGAAAACTTTAGATAAAGGGTTCGTTCACCCAAACCATGAAAATTCTGTCATCCTTTTCTCACCCTCGTTTTATTAAAACACGCATGACTTTCTTTTTACTTTTTTTTTTTTTTTTTTCATTTATATTGAAAGTGAGTCGAGATGTATGCTGTTGAGCTCCACCTGTAAAGGTGTTATAAAACTGTACATTTTATGCTCTTTATTTCAAGCTTACTTATGCTATATGATAGCTTTTTGTTTGGAAAAAAAAAAAAGACTGGAATTTGAAATTATTTGTATTAGAAAGTTGTTTGATTAAGATCTTGCACCTTTCCATATATGTCTCAAATCTCATTTGCATTGACGTGAGATAATGCATTATTAATGTCAACAGTGTCAAAAGCCATGCAATCAAAATGTATTGGGATGTACTAGGGGTGTCGCAATGTAAGCCTACTGGTAATTAAAAAATGAAATATTTATATTATGTTTATATACACATGATAAAATTGTGGCAGTATTGCACCTTAAAGGTGCAGTGTGTAAATTTTAGCGGCATCTAGCGGCGAGGTTGCGAATTGCAACCAACAGCTCAAGGCCCAGGTATACTTCACTTTCCGTGCCCGGACGCATCTCACGCGCAGTCATGTCCGTGCATCTTTCAAAGTACACTCGACCACGGATGCGCGCGGATCACCGAGTTCGACACATGCACAGTACAATTTTTTTCTGTATTCTTACCAGACATCGTGTCATTAACGGGACATTCGCTGGGCAGGATCGGAGAAGAAAAACAATGCATCCACCATTGCAACATAGTTCAGAAGATACACCAAGAGAACAGGAATCAAAAACGACGGAGAAGGTTATGCTTCTAAGTTTACTCGTCTTGTTTTTGAATCAGTACTGTGTGTATTGCCACCTAGTGGACTCTTCTGTCCTGCTTGCGCATGCGCTGTTGTACGCGCACCGTCCATGCGGTCTCGAAATTTTGGCTGCACGCGGACGGTGCACGAACGTGGACGGCCGAAGTATATTTTGGGCTTCAGCACCGTGCTCACCCCTCCCTTTCGAAGCACTTTTAGAGAATCTACGGTGGCCGACACAAAGACAAAGATGTCGTCATCCGAGACAGCAGAGAGTAGCCAGGCAAACAATGAGGTTTCTTCTTACTTCTAACAAAGAACGGTCTCTGCTAAACCAGACGACTACTACTATTACTATTTCTTATTTGTGCGTATTCAACGTAGTGACGATGAAAGCTGCCTCTAAAAACACAGATGAACAGAGAGACGAAATGCGCTCTGTAGAGCGTTTGTCCGTTTAGGGTTACTGTAGAAACATGCTGGTGCAAAATGACAACTTGACATGGAGGGGGGACCCGCGGCGTATGTAGATAGAAATGGCTCATTCTAAGGTAATAAAAACATAACAGTTCATTATGTAAGGTCTTTATACACCACTGAAAACATAGTTATGTATATTATATTGCATTTCTGTCAATAGATCCTCCTAAATTTTACACATTGCACCTTTAACGCTGGTTGACGCTCATCATAAAACAAAAAGATGACGCAGTGGCTGCATTCGAAATTGCATAGTCTCTTGAGTAGGTACTTCTTTTGAATAAGCAATTACTTTATGACTGTTAAAAAAGTATGTTCGTCTTAACATGAATGTGTGTAGTATCAATGTAATCTGGCTGTACTGCACATGTCATCATTGTCATGTGACCTACTTGCTTCACTTGCGTCGTTTCATTTGCATTCATAAATCCTCTCCTGTGGCATCATGGGATAGTAAAGTGTCCATCATATGCACAATTCAGTATCTCAGCAGAAGTACTCTGTCATCTGGGTACTTGCCTAACATTTTTGAATACAGTGAATTTGGATATTCTACTCTTTCACATATTGTTTTTCACCATGTAGGCGTATTTAGATACAGTGTATTGCACAAAATCATGTTGGAGGAGATGATAGACGAAAGTAAGACACTCAACCCACCCCCCTAAAAAAGTAATTTCACCCAGTAAGTTCTGTACACTTTTGTAGAGTTATGATTACCAACTCTCTACCTCCCTACACTCGCATTTTGAGAGTGATTCATTGACCAAAAAAAGAAAAGAAAACGGTTATGATGAATTATGATGATTCATACTTATGATGATGAATACTTATTCTGCATAATTTATTTTCTTTTTTCAGAACTTCTATCAATATTGCAATAATATTTTTGGCATAAATAATTGTTTAGTGAAATCCTGATCCTTCCCTTGATGCATAAACCAGCATGAACTCCATATTGGTCCTGTCTGATTTATGCTAGTAGTGCTGGTCTAGCATAGTAATGATATTTTTCAGCAGAGTTAGGAGGCACAAAGTTTGACTATGCAAATGTATGAATGAGATACAAGTACTACAGAGTTCTCATTAACTTTTAATGAATGGAAAAGAGCAGTGTGAACATTTTTCAAAATAGCTTATTTTGTTTTCCAAGGAAGACAAAGTCATAGAGGTTTGGAACAACATTAGGCTGAGTAAATGTCAGAATTTTATTTATTTTATTTTATTTTGGGAGGGGGAGGGGTGAAATATCCCTTTAACTAGACCATGTTATTGTCAGCTGAGAACTACAGCTCTTTTTAGTATTCTTGGACACTGCTGCTGTTCTCTTTGGTTTCCCAATCGTACAAGAAGTCAGACATTGTCTGGATCTCTTCCCGTGGCATAACAAAGAGGTAGACAGCAGTCACATGGAGGAACCTGTGGTTGCGGTCTACTCCAATACGACTAGAAGTTTTAAGTGGCACAGACGGCATCATTTACGTACAATCACCTTGTCCGTCTTACTGTGTTCTTCTTGTTTGCACTCAATAATTTCTCTCTCCTGCAGTAAAGCAGGTTACTTTAGTAATTCACCAGTGGTTTTCATCCTCTTTGTCCCCTTTCTCTGACTTGGCCCTGGAGAGTGAACAGAACTTTGTAAGAAAATCGATAGTAATTGATTCCTCCAAGGCTAGACATAGAGGGCCACTATTCAGAGCCAAGCATAGGAGCATCAGAGTGAGAAGCAGAGGACCTTGGGTTTAACATGCACACAACAAACCCTGCTAAAGGTCACCAATGTGATGCTGTTTACAGCTGCAGATTATCAAAAAGAGCCTGAGCAACTGCATATTTACAGCCTTGTGGAGATGAGCCTCAATTACAGGGAGGCTGGCTGTTTTCTAAAGGTTATTTGAAGGCATACTTTTGAGATTTTGGATTAGAGTGTATTGTGTGCCTCTGAAAAGTTTGCTTGGTGTGCTTTGTGTAACACATTTACAGGCTCTCTTTTTGCTTTTTCACTACTGTGTTTTTCACCTGTCACTGAAGGCAACATGAAAGTGAGAACAGATTTTCAACTAAAGAGAAGAGTGGGTGGAAATTGATTTTGTCCATTGGGTATTGATTCCTAAAAGTAGGTGTTACACACCAAAATCGAGCCAGACTGGAGTTGTAGTTGATTGTTGTGAGGAAAAGTTTGGCCTTATTTATTAGTTTCTTACTTCTGGGAAATTAGATGGTGATTTGGACACGGAGGTTGAAGGTCAATAACAAATCTATTTGTTATTATTGCTGATAGCTTATAAAGTTGATTTGATTGTGTTTCATAGTTTGTATCACCCCATTTGTCTGTGTTCACAGCTTTGAATCTTTTGGAACTTTTTCACTATATAGAAAAATATTCAAACTAATTGGACAAATTTTGACTAAAACATAGCAAGTTTCTCAATATTAACTTCTTGTTCATATTCATATTCTATTTTTGCTCTTGTGTTTTTGAGGAATTTCTTGATGTCCAAAGTTTGTTTTAAAAAAAAATCTTAAATAGTCCTGGAAATGCTTATGATGACTATATATATATATATAATTTAGTAATGTCAAGCTCTAAAATAATAAATCATTGGGTAGAAATTGCTGAGAAATTGCAATAATAATAATAATACTAAGTAAAAAATGTATTGGTAATAAAAAGCTTTAACTGTTTATTAAACAGTCTATAGCATAAACAGTCAAGAACATTTCAGTTATTTAAACTTCTGAAAATATGTTAAGAATTGTAAGAATTAAGTATATGTAAGAATTTGAATTGAATAATTTATAATTAATTTATTGAATTATTTAATATACACTCTAAAAAAAAAGGTGCTATATAGTACTAAAAGTGGTTCTTTGGCTTGTAATCATAGGGGAACCACTTTAAGTGCTGTATAGCACCAAATCTTGGTGCTTCAGTGGTTCTTCAGTGGTTCTTCAGCGGTTCTTCAGTGGTTCTTTGGGATGACTGAGGTGTTATATAGCACCACTGCCGTACAAACAACCTGTTAAGCCCCTTTAAAGGTTCTTTACAAGCCAAAGAACCACTGTTGGTGCTGTTTAGCACCATTTTTGTTGAAGAAATAAAATGTGATATGGCACCTCTTATGGGTTCTACATAGCACCATTTGACAAAGGTGCTGTAGAGCACCTTTAAAGATATGGTGCTACATAGCACCAAAAGTGGTTCCCCTATGTTTTACGAGCCAAGAACCACTTTTAGTGCTATATAGCACCTTTTTTTTTAGAGTGTATCAACAGCCTATAGTTTCTATAAAAGAGTTGAAAATGAGAAGCTTTGTCATTACAGCAGAAGTACCAATATCTTTATCTTCGACAGTGGGGTCCTTGAAAAGCAGAGAAGCACAGAGATACGCAATTACTGTAAATCAACATTAAAGGGTTAGTTCACCCAAAAATTAAAATTCTGTCATTTATTACTCACCCTCATGTTGTTCCACACCCGTAAGACCTTCATTCATCTTCTGAACACAAATTAAGATATTTTTGATGAAATCCGAGAAGTGTATGACTCATCCATAGACAAAAATATAATCAACACTTTCAAGGTCCAGAAAGGTACTAAAGATATCGTTAAAGCAGTCGACATGACTGCAGTGCTTCAACCTTAATGTTATGAAGCGACGAGAATACTTTTTGTGCACAAAAACAAAACAAAAATAACGATTTTATTCAACAATCTCTTCCCTGTCATTATCCTTAAGCAGTTGCTGCAGTAAGCACAGTGAAGGCTTCCGTGTTTACGTCCGAATGCCGGCTCAGTATTGGCCAAAGCTGATCACGTGATGCATGCGTGTGATGCTGACACAGGAGCCAGCCAATAATGAGTCTGCATTCTGATGTAGAACCTGGAAGCGCTGGATGTAAACAACGTATGAGAATGACACAGAAGAGAAGATACTGTTGAATAAAGTCGTTATTTTTGTTTTGTTTTTGCACACAAAAAGTATTCTCGTCGCTTCATAACATTAAGGTTGAAGCACTGCAGTCACATCGACTGCTTTAACGATGTCTTTAGTACATTTCTGGACCTTGAAAGTGTTGATTATATTGCTGTCATTTACCTCTTGGATTTCATCAAAAATATCTTAATTTGTGTTCTGAGGATGAACAAAGGTCTTACGGGTGTGAAACGACATGAGGGTGAGTAGTTAATGACAGAATTTTCATTTTTGGGTGAACTAACCCTTTAAATTATTGTATTAATTAGCAAGATTTTAGAAAGGAACAGCACATAGCTGTTTGTATATTGGTCAACCTTATTTTCCTCCCTTGGCAACGTCAGCTGTTAGGAAAGTCATTTCAGAGATGGACCTAATTGTTTTTGTGATGAATGATTACAAAGCCAAACATTTTTATCATTATTATTATTTGGATCAGTATGCACTGATCACTTGTGTATTAAGGAAGTTATTTTGATTTCATGCTGAGTTATCGGCTCATCTGTTTCAGGCCAGAAATACATTCCCTTACTATTCATTTCCTATGTGTCAGTTTCTCTTTCCTCCGGTGATTCTGTCATTACCTTCGTAGAGTGATGTGTAGAGTAGAGATACAACAGGAACAAACCACCCAGAGCACGGCCACAGATAAAGAGGTCCGAGATGTGTCTCTCCTGTGGTGCAATGAGGTCAACTGGGCCGACAGCTTTTAGATTGATGCAGGACATCCTCCCAGACCACCGCAGCCCACTGGGCGAGAAAGTGTTGAACAACACGAGCGGTAAAACAAGACCCCTGCAGGGATTTCTGGACACAAGACTCCCTGCGGTCTTGATGAGCCTCTCCCCTGCTTCACACCCTCATCATCAAGGATTGTTTCAGGACATTCATCCTCTAAACCCTCCCGTTCAGGGGAAGACGACACACTCAGAAAACACAATGTGAGTGTGCAGGAGAGAAATATTTTGGGGGACATTGTTCTTGTTTTGGAGATGACTTGCTACAATTTCCTTTTCTTTCCTGTCTGATGTTATCTGTAGAAACAAATACACAGTTTATCTGGCATGGGAACAAAAGCACAGTGTTTGACTGAGATCCCCATCACAGCAATCCAAACCCAAGCTTGATTTTAATATAGATCTTTGGGGTTCATGTTCTCAGCCGTTAAGCAGAGCTCAAATGCCACATGATTTTATCTCCCCTCATACTGGATGAGTTGCTCTAAGATATTGATACTCAATCTGTTTCACTTCATGTAACATCCAGGGGATTTTCATTTAAAATGATTCTTAGTCTGTCTTAGTCATTGTCAGACTGTTTCATGTGGGCAAAATTTGTTTTTTAACCCTCTGGTCCTCTTCGGTCAAAAATGACAGATTTTTTTTTTTTTTTTTAATTAAATTTTTTTTTTTTTTTTGCTTCATCGGAATGGGATGATACTTGGTGACTTTTGTCGCATTAGCTATGTGAACACATAAAAAAAAAAATCATGGACATGATTTGGATATGTTAAAGGGTTGAAAAAAAAATAAATAGTCACACTTGGCTCCTTCGTGGTAAAAAATGACCGACATGATGGAGATGAATGGGAAATACAACAAAAAATAACCCAGAGAATCTTTTGGTGGTACAAATTACAATTCAGCCACCTGTGCAGAAAAAAAGTGCACAGCAATGAAGGGGTGACACTGTAAAATGTCAAGAGCACAAAATAGACACATCCACCCCACTCCACCCACACACGTGAACTAGCGCGACTTTAACACAGAGCAAGTTTTTGCAAATGTGTGAAATAAAATCAATTTAGCCACAAAGCACTAAAAATGAACAGCAAGGAAGAGGTTTCACTCGAAAACATCGAGAGTACAAAACAGACACACCCACTCAAACACACACACACACAACACACCATTATACACACACAAATGAACTGGTGTGGTGGTAACAATATGGTAAAATTGAGCCAAAAGACTCAAATAAGAGGTTGAAATCAGATTAGACCCAGATTTATTAAGCTGTAATAAAACATACCTGTTCATTTTTGTTACATTTTTATTGAATTTTGATGTTATGTGTAACAAAATGTCCTCCTCTGTGTTCAGGTTTGACTGTAGTAAAATTAATGCAAAAACTGACACTTGAAATCAACATAAAAAAAAAAAAAAATAATCTAAACCTTGTCAAAAAGTAGTCTTTGAGAATGTGTAAGTAGAAATCCAAATCCACAACTTAATAAAAATAAGTATTTGTGTCTAAAAACCACTAGATAATTTATAAGACACTTTATATAGAACTATATTGGCATTACATAAGTTTTTCTTTTTTTTACTCCCACCAGATGGCACTAATCTACCTTCAAAAATTGGATTTTAAATGCCTTGTCTCTATTTTAACATGGAATACTGCTTTTATTGAAAAATAATTAAAAATATATATTAGAAAATATTGTGTATTATTTTCAATGGGGAAGATAGCTAATACAAATTGTATAAATATTGCATACTATCATAAAATACCCTCAAAATTTTAAATAATAATCAAAAAATATTGTTGAACAAAAATATATTACATAGGTTTTCCTGAAAAACAAAAAAAGTTACATATCAAGGCTTCGGTCACTTTTGACCGCAAAGGAGCCAAGTGTGACCCCTAAACAAAGAGGACCAGAGGGTTAAAAATGAATGCTGCCCATGTCCCAATGACAAGTCAGAGAAATTGTTCAATTGCAAATTTAGTGTCACAATGACAGTGGACACATTTATAATTTTTAGATTTCTGCTTCAAAATGCGTGCTAGTCTTTTGAATGTTCTATTCATCAAAGAATCCTCAAAAACATATAATTTCCACAAACATATTAAGCAGCACAACTGTATTCAACATTGATAATAATAAGAAATGTTTCTTCAGCAGCAAATCAGCATATTAGAATGATTTCTGAAGGATCAAGTGACACCGAAGACTGGAGTAATGACGTTGAAGAAGTTTGAAAGCTTCAGTTCACATTCATTGTAATACTATGGAAAGAAGCAAACAACACAGTATTCAGAATTTCTTTTGTGTTCCACAGAAAAGAGACATTCATACGGTTGGAAACGGCATGTGAGTAAGTAAATGATGACAGAAGTTTAGTTTACTATTCCTTTGAATTTCAATTCAAAATACAACATGGCTTCGTGTTTGCTAACTGAATGAATTCATGAATTGAATTGAACTTGGTGCGCAACCCTGGTGTGTATGTAACTCAGTGAGAGTTTTCTGCCTCTGTTCTCAAACAAGGGAATGGTCAATAATCAAACAGCGTTTCCACTCCTCTTCATTTATATGCTGAAAAGCCCAGTGCATGTAGAACAAGCTAACACAGTTACTTAGGATCAAGTCTCATCTTCAGAGAGTCATGCAACAATCATGACAGCATGCGTGTTTGTGCGAAAGAGGGATGGACTTGCTTTTGATCGGCCTGTGCATAATTACAGTATTTCACAAACCCTGCTGATGTATATCACCGCAGCGAGCTCATACACATTCATTCATCATGACAGCAGATGCTGACTGGTTTGATTGCTGCCTCTGAAGCTTTCACTCAGATTTAATGAAGCCTCTGCACCTGTCAATTAGGTCATATTACAGCTCTCGTACTCTCACAACTTGATTAATATAATGCCAAACAAAGGTTGATAGCTGGGGTAAACATATTTTTCTCCTTATGCATTTCACCACCTCTTTTAAATGTCGCTGTTGTTTCCTATTTTCTTGTCATCATCTTTGCACTGCTCATAATGGGATAACTTCTTGTGATGGTGTAAAGATTTAGTTTTTTTTTCTTTTACTTTTTTTTGTAAAACATTTAGCCAAGTCTGTAACCATGTTTTGAACATTGGGGGAACATTTTGTATTATTATTTAAAAGAACATAATGGTAATTTTTTTTATTTAAAGCTGCAGTCCGTAAGTTTTGCCTCTTTGTCGGCATCTCTGTTTGAAACCTGCAATTGCAGTTGTTTGTGGAATTATCATCTTTATGTGGGTTGTGTATCGATACGACTCCTTAGCGCGGATGAATCTAATGTTTGGTGTCAGTCACCGCACCGGTGGATACTGTACTTCGAAAACACAGATTCTACGTCTTGGAAGTATGACCAAAATAAGAATTTTCACCGGAAAATGTCATCTGAACAAGTAACAAATCTGCCACTTTTGTTCTGACCAACTGAGAAAAAATAAACATTACAATAAATCGCACTGCCAATGGTGATTAAATCTAACGATCGCTTAGCTCGGATCACGTCAAACCGTGCAAATTATTATTATTGTTATACTTTGTTTTCAAATTGTTAATGTTAACAACATCAGCATTGCGTGACTATGTGTATTTAGTGTGTGTTAGCGTTACCTGTAGATTTCAATTTCTGTAACCACTCCTCAGTCCGAAGTCTTTTGCTTTTGACTATGGGTGAATCTGTTGTTGTTATTGATAATTGTCATTTGGACTTTTCTGGATTACAATCCGCCATCAAAATGATAAGTTTAATTATTCCAGCTGCTGTCAGAAAAGGCTATTAATGATCTGCTGCCAGCAGCATCCTCACATTCCATATAGCCTACTAGCTGGGACTCGTTCTTTATGTAAACAGACTGGTGGGTTTTGGAGCTGTTCGTCTTTGCGTCATTACAATGACGCAAAGACGAACGGCTCCAAAACCCACCAGTACCACCTGAATTATAAAACATTATTACAAGCTTATCGTTGTGAATCGGGTAAGGAGATAGTTTTGAACACTGGCTGGTTATGTACATGCTCAAAAATTGATTTTGGATCATTTTTAACCAAAAAAAGTTACGGACTGCAGCTTTAAAGCAGTGTTGGGGGTAACGCGTTACAAGTATTATGCAAACCTGCAATAATTATGGTAAATAACACAAATATACTTTTATGTATTTAATCTCACTTTATTAACCAATGTCTTTGCTACTGACCTTTGATGATCCAATTTAACCACACAAATAAGCAAAAATGACTAGATAAACATCAAATTTATGTTTTTTTTTTCCTTCTTCTTCTTCTTTCTGAATTAAGAGTGTTGAACTTTCTTCTCCTGCATCCTATTCTTCAAACTGTAATGGCAGCACAGCTGAAAGATTTGTTTGAGCTGCGCCCTCTATTGTACAGGTGTGAATTTGCATTTCCTTAATCGTTTCACTTTTGGTGTGAAAAAGTGCCAAAAATAGAACTTTTTTTTTTTTTTTTTTTTGTTATCAAAAAACAAACTTTCAATTCCAGCCCAGGTGAGAAAAACACAAAATAAAGGAATGGGTTGCTTTACATACAAAGTAACTAAGTTACTTTTTTAGGGAGTAATGCAATATTGCAACTTATTACTTTTAACCATTAAAACTGGGTTTCTGTGAATACTAAAGCCTGCCTTCTTTGATTTTATTGACAATCTCAAACATTTTGACATTGCAGAGCACTGTTAGAAGCAGACCACACAATATTTCTCACATTAAGCCACTAAAATAAAAATAAACAAAACCTAAAATTTTCTTACTCTTTCCTACACGTAACTACTGAAAAAAGAGCATTATGATAAAAGGCACCAATGTTCTATAAAGTGTTACATTTATTATTGATAGTTATCTGAATAAACAATTCTCACACAAAGTAATATAGTTCGTAAGCTTAACTATAGGGGATGTACAGTAGCAACTTGTGGCATAAATGCAAAAAACCAAAAAAACAAAACATTGTCATAAGGACGGACACACACACACACACACACACAAATATAATATATATATATATATATATATATATATGAAAATATGTCAAATACAGCTTCATGACCATTAAAAAAAAATTATAATTAATACTTAATACTTAATTAATAATTAATTTTTTTCTATTCACCCACCAATGGCAGATGTGGCAAAAATTTAATTTTAGACCCTGCATTGGAGCTCCTTTAAATAAAATGTATTTTAACAGAAAACAAACAATATTACACAATAAGACTATGGCTAAATCATCCCCCATCTTCTGAATGCCTTTCTTTCATTTTCATGCAGTCATAATGGAGGCAGAATATAGCTTTATCAGGATCCATAGCCCCTTGAGTGCTAATATGGGGCTGGGGAGCCAGATGCCCTCATAAGCGGCCCTCGACATTATTTATTTATGGACGAATAAGTTCAGGCTCTTCTAATATTTCTCCGAGCTTAGCCGGAAAAGCTAATGGGTGTGTGAGTCTTTGTTCTCTATTTTTTTAATTAACCCTATTAACTATCATGGGGATTAAGGTGATGTTGAATTGGGTATTTTTCACTCCTTATTGTTCATCCTGAGTTCACTGACTCTAATTAAATTTTCTGAAATATGGTGAAAGAGACTAAATGCAAAGAATTTCAGTTCTCATGACACACAGCTGTAATGTGTATTTCATTCACCCACTTGCTGTTTAATTACCAAATTAATGCATCACTATGTGGAAACTGTATATATAAATATCTAAGTTTTTTTAAAACATGTGAAGTGATAATATGCAAATGAGTGTCCTTGAGTACAGCTGCCGTTTAACAGCCTAAGTGTGAAAACTGCCTTTAAACTCATTGTCACTCATGAAGCAAACCTACATTATGGTAGGTTGTCATTAAAGGGCTTCTTGCCACCGAGCCTGTGGGGGAATATAAAAGAGGTAAAAGCTCAGGGTGTCTAAAAATCATCTTTAAACTGAGACACTCAAAATGCAAATGCAGATACATTTACTGTTAATGACTTGGTCGACAGCTCTGTCTCTCCCTCGTACATTTGCATCATAAATATCACCTACAGCAGCTCTGGAAAGTAAATTGGTGCTTTAATAGATTTGTCAGCAAGAGGGATTTCTCATTACTTCTATTAGGATGCAGCTGCTAAATTCTTCACCACCAGAACAGGAACTCACAGGGACAATAAATCAGGCCATATTAGCACTGTCTCTTCAAAAACAATTAATATTTTTATTAATGTCTCACCCTTACAAGTGCATTGCTTTTAAGTGACATGGATATGCTTTCATGTCGTAAAATCTGTCCTTGCTAATGTCCATACTGAATATATCAACATTTAACATAACCTTGACACTTTGGCAGGTTGTCTTTTGCCCCCAAATAAAAATAAATAAATAAATCCACACAGGCTGGACAGCATTTGAAGGAATATTCCATCTAATTAAGCCTGATTTCTTTTAAAATAATTCTATCAATGGAAGTCTCTGGGGCAAGTGTATCAAAGGTTTTAAAAACATGACTGGAGTAAATTATCCACAAATATTCATTAAATATACATTATGCAACTTTTGGACCTCTAGCAGTCTAAAATTTTAATCATTATGCATATTAAAGTGTAGTAAAGGCATGGTTTGGAAGATAGATTTGTTTGCACTCTTTTATTAATTTTTTTTATTTATTTATTTATTTATTTATTTGTAGCTTTAAGTTCAACTTAAGCTTGATTTCCACTAAAAATGATTCCTACAATGGAAGCCTATGGGGCAAGTGTACGGGAGGTTTGCACCTTATATAAATCTGATGCACCTTATTTCATAAAATATTTATTTTAGTTGTTTAAATTATCCAGAAATCTTCATTAAAACATTTTTATTTTTAGCATGTTTATTAAGTGGCATACTTATGCTAGATGATCTAGTCCCTGACATTGTCACAATCATGTTCTGTTTCATCTTGCTTAGTTTCTAGTCTCACAATATGTTTAGACGACAACAATGCACAAAAAAAAATGCACCTTTGCGTTTTTCGCGTACAGACGACAACGTTGTCAAAACGATCCCCGTTCACACGGATCCACAAAAATGGCTAAAAACACTGTATTATTCATGCCAGGCCAGTAGTTACCGATGTCACTGTGTTAAGAAACACTACACACCTATAGACTGAACGCGTAATATACATGCGTATGACGTCACCGTTTTCACAAATTCATGCTTTTATAGTTTACACAGAGACAATAACGCCAAAAATTTGCACTTTCAAACCCGTTTTCGAAAGTTTGCGTTGTCGTGTAAAAGAATGACCAAGGGTGTTTTCACATATAGTTTGTTTTAAAAGAACCAAACCCAGTTCACTTAAAGTGAACCAGAAAGGGAACCAGCCGAAAGTGACCTCAGTCCTTTTGGTGTTCACAATCAAGTGGACTCAAAAGAGAACCCAGTTCTTTTTTTTAGTCCTCTTCAGCATTGAAGTGATCTCAGACCCTTTCTTGTTCACACCACAACTTCATAAAAACTCAGACCCCGGCTTTCTGTGTTTTCAGTAACACTGCTGCGTCTTTCCAATTGTTACAATAAAAAATACTGAAAAAATAAGCAGTGGATAACTGAACAGAAGTTTATCACATCACACGATTGGCTCAACCTAATCAACCTCATTTGGTACTATATAATCTTCGTGTCTGCTGTAAATCTTTTGTAGCTCAGAAAAAGAACAATAATAACACTTCACAATAAGGTTCTATTAATTACCTTTGGTAATTATGTTAGGTATCATGAATTAACAGCATTTATATTAGAGGCGTGCAGTGGAGCCTGTATCTGTATCTGTAACAATATCAAAATTATTTGTATCTGTATTCGAATAAAACTGGAAGTGACAGAGCTTTAACAGAAGATTTTACAATTACTTTTACAATTAGACTGTCATGTATATGGTTTTAAATGTATATCTATTTCCTCCTATTGCCATGTATAACTCATATATATATATATATATATATATATATAATTTACTGATTAGAGAACATGGAAGTTGAAACAAAATATTGCTAAAACAATGTTTTCTATGCATACAAAAAACCTATGGAACTTACTTTATAAAATATAAACTTAATGGGTTAGTAAATATTAATATTAACCAAGATTACATGCTGCTAGTGATCATTAGTAGTTTATATTAAGTGTAAGTGTAAATATTTTATATTATATCGCAAACATATTATTAAGCATTCCCACAGGAACGCGATCGCGAATGGACCATGTTGTCAGCAGTGATGGAAAAGACGGAACAGCGGGAATGCGAGCCTGAAGGTACAAACCACAAACGGACCCACAAATGGAGGTGGTCTGAGTAGGGTTCGCTTTTGGGTCCTTTAGGGGGTTCTGAGATCACTTGGTTTGTTCACATATACACGCTGAATTTCTCTGAGAGCGTTTGAAAGGGTTAAACGAACTAGGTGTGAAAACACCCTAAAACGCATCAAACCTGTGCTCAAGTTTTTATTAGTAACCCTGGTCCCTGATTAGTGTCTCACCTGTTCCCTGTTCTGTTAATCACCATCTCCTGTGTATTTAAGCCTTCAGTCTTCCTCAGTTCTTGGTCTTGTGTTAACATTGTGTAGTGTTCTCATTCTCTCAGTGTTTATTAAAGGGTTAGTTCACCCAAAAATGAAAATAATGTCATTTATTACTCACCTTCAAAAAAAATAATGACTTTTCAACAATATCTAGTGATGGGCAATTTCAAATCACTGCTTCGAATCTTTTGTTTCAAATCAGTGGTTTGGAGTGCCAAAGTCACGTGATTTCAGCAGTTTGGCAGTTTGACTTGCGATTCGAACCACTGATTCGAAACCAAAGATTCGAAGCAGTGTTTTGAAATCGCCCATCACTAGATATTGTTGAAAAGTTATTTTGTTTTTTTGGCGCACAAAAAGTATTCTCGTCGCTTTATAATATTAAGGTAGAGCCACTGTAGTCACATGAACTGTTTTAAATATGTCTTGAGTATCTTTCTGGATCTTGAGAGGTTCGGTGACATTGCTGGCAATGCAGGCCTCACTGAGCCATCAGATTTCATCAAAAATATCTTCATTTGTGTTCTGAAAACGAACGAAGGTCTCATGGGTGTAGAATGACATGAGGGTGAGTAATTAATGACATTATTTTCATTTTTGGGTGAACTAACCCTTTAAAGTCTTGTATATTCGTTCGTCCTGCATCACACATCTTCTTTGGATTATCAATACAGCCAACCCATGAGAGACATAACAGAATGCTACTATGCAAATATTTGCAAACACATTTTCCTTTTTTTTTTAAACAAACAGAAGTTATTTTCATTGAAAACTGACCGTATGCAAAAAATCAATAGAGCTTAAGCGCTTACCCTGGATTATTCCTTCAGGTTCAAGCAAAGTATACTTGCGTAATCATTCAAAAACATGTCTAAAGATTTCATGAGATATAAAGGATAAAGTAATTTTGTGAATGGTTTTATAGTTCCGATAGTCTCACGTATGCATACTTTCGACTTTCATCATAAGGTTTAGTATAGACATTGCCTTTATTTTGAGGAAAAAAACCCTACACAGCATGGGGTCGTCTGATCAACATGAAAAGCAACCAACCATAGTTCTTTCTTTAAGGACCATTTAAGGTTAAGACAGTCTGCATTCAAGCAAATCTGTACAAATTCAATGATTACAACATCTACTGTAATTACTGTCCCTACAGCTTTAAATCTGATGGTTTCTCAAGTTAAACACAGACAGTTGATTTGATTACATTGGATCGCTATCAAGACATTACAGAACTAACAACATTGCAACAACTCAAAACATAATTGTAAAATGACAATGGACACTTGGGTTTATGTTTATCTTAATTATTGCTGACTTTACCTCAGTAAATCAAACTGACTTTTAATTCAGGTAGCACTTATATGGTATAATGCTGGCTGAACACTTTAATCAGACTGTACAACTCAAAGAAACTTCAATGCCACATCCCATAACAACAGATGCCACAAGCATCTCTGCTACACCTGAGCATGTTGAACATGTTGTTATGCCGTATTTCTCCTGTTTGAACAGGGTATTTGTATCTCATTTCATTACTTGTCATGTAACAGATGCTTTCATCCAAAGTAAATTGCAGTGCACTAATTGCAGGAACGGTCCCCCTGGAGCAATCTGGGGTTGAGTGCCGAACTCACAAACACAATGAAGGTGAAATTCCCTCAGTAACTCTGGAGTTCACAGAGATCCATTCCTGGCACTAAAACTGTGATCCTAACAAAGCCTTAACATGACTAACATCATTCCAGTCACAGTGCTAGTTATTAATTTGCTGTTTAGCTGACACTTTGACTTAAAGTACAGTTATTACAGGGACGGTCCCTCTGGACAAGCCTGGAGTTCAGTTCCTTGTTCAAAACGCTTTGCTCCATGGATCGCCCCTTTTTGTTTGAACCTACAACCATCTGGTTACCACTCCAGATCATTAGTTAGCATGAAACAGCTTTCACAAACCATTTTACATCCGAAATGTTATATTCAATAGGGGAAAATGTGGTGTGGCACTTTTTAAAGGAATATTTCAGGCAAAGTTGACTAATTAACTAAATAAAAAATATAAAATGGAGGTGGCCACTTATAGTGGCACTTACAATGGCAGTTAATGGGGCCAATTTTTAAGGATCCCAAACTTTTTTTTTTTTTCAGCTGAAACCCTTAGACATAAAATATTAACCTGAAGAACCTGAGATTTAATTAGGGCTGTCACTAGCCTTTATTTTGGTAATTGGTTGATTATTTTGACGACTAATCGAGTAATCGGATGATAATTTCTAAGTGAACTTTGATGCTTGTATGAAGTGGCATAGGTTAGTTACAATAAGCAAGAAAGGTTGACATGGAGCAGCTAAATCTCCCCAAAAAAACAAACAAAAAAAACACAGAACAGAGGAGAGTTTGCTGGCAAAAAGAGAATGGGACAGAGCTCGTAATAAAACAAGAATCAACATCGGCTTGGCTTTTCGGAAATGGCAAGAACTGAGGGATTTGAAATGTTGTAAAATCGATGTGGAGATGACATTTTTATTACTCAACAAATAAGAGATTTTATTGAACAGATAAATTGCCAATATGTAGCTCTCTAACAGAATTGATTGTAAAGCATTATCTATTGTGAAGGGTCATTTCATTATGGTTCTTGTAGCGCTATGCTGGAATTTATTTTCAAGGAAGTACCGTGTCTATTAATGGATAAAGCTAACGTCTTCAGCTCGTCAGCTAGAGATCATTTCCATCTAAACTGGTTATATCTCTTAAGCCTAGTAGTGAATGTTTTATGAGCAGTAGGATAATCTCTCTCTCTTTTTAGATATGAGAAAGAACCATATTCAGTCTCAGTAATGAAGCACAGCCGAAGCACAACCAAAACAATGTTGTTCCGCAAAATGCATGCAATTTTTTTTTTTTTTAAGTTACTATAGTGTGCCTTTAAATTCTCAGATCCGTATTCGTTTCGCTGAATTAACTTTTTTGTTGGCGATCTCATCTTCAGAAGTTTGGCGTCTTCATATGTGATTGTCAGTCTTGATGCGCCTCAAGCTGTTTTGCACCATGAATAATCTTAAGTTTATGCATTTAAAATATACATCAAAAGTGCAACTTCAACAGGTTTTTATGGCTAATAGATACTTTAAATATATACATTTTCTCATAACTACTCATGACAGCAGGCTTTCCATGTACTGTCCAGCTTCTCAAGCGAAGAGTCATGGGAATGATAATGAATGCAGCACAATGAATTATAGATCATGTTATACTAGAGGAATGTGAAGTCTTTATTGTATGGGAACTGTTTTAGGGCATTCACCTCAGATTTCTTTTACACTCCCTGTATCTCTTTCTCTCATGACCCAGGTAGGGCAAGGGCACACTAAAGTCTCTAGCAAATGCACTCTGTTTCTTCTGAAGGTAAACTTTCTCTTCTTGCATCTCTGCTTTTGTAGTATTAGTGGCAAACAGTATGATGCATAAACATCACACATTTAAAGTCGGAATGAAACAGAAGTTTTGTTAGTCTTGTATTCTTTATTGTGATGCATATATGAATGAAATGGCTTCTTGAACAAGAAAAAATGTCGTGTGGGACTTGATTTTGTCCACGGGGAACTGATTGGATGGTTGTGGTTTGCTTTTGCTGTGATCTCATGTGAGTGACAGGTTGTCCCACCCTCACGCCAGTAAACATGTCATCAGAGAAGAGAAGAGATGCAAGAGGGAGTTATTTTGATTAAACATTATGAGGACACATGAAAAAATAATGATGTGCACAGTTAAATCATTTATAATAAAAACTGCAATATTCCATAAAAAAATAAGAATGATCAATTTTGATTTAATATGCATAATATAGCGCACACAACCAAACACATTTCTCAAACTCAAGGGAACCCACGTTTTCTTAGATGTTTTCCCCTTATCATTATTTTTCACCATTTGATGTACAATCAACTTCCATATACAGTAATTATGATTATGATTCTGAATACTAATTGCAAACTGAGCATGAACATTTAATTTGCATAGCGACTTGTAACATGACTGACATCTGTATTTGAATTATCATCTGGATTATTTAGCATTAAAATTCCACCTTTGTAATTACACGAAAGCCTCTAATGAATAAAATATCAGCCTATACTTCCAATACATAAACTTTAAACCCTTTTAGCTACTTGTGAGGATTTCTAAAGTTCTTCTTTTCATGTATTTTTAATTGGATCTTTAAAAAAGTGTGAAAGTGAACTCCATACAAAGTCTTGACGTGCAATGCCGAGGCAATTTACGGCAATTTAGCGCGGCTGGAATTGAGCAGACTCCTCAGGCACCTCTTTTATTTTCATACAGGATCTAGTGACAGTAATGAATCATAGTTAAGCGCATACTGCAGCGTAAGCTCCCAGTTTATTAAACAGTCAGCAGCTCATTGCTTTTGATCCTCTGAAGTGTCATAGTAACTGATTATGCCCAGACGTGCTGATGTTTCCCTTTACCCATCTCCGTCACGTCTCTTTTCTTCTACCTTTCGCTCGTGAAAATCGTGGGAGGGAGACGACTTCGACAAACAAACGCAAACAAACAAACATGTCGCTGGGCTGAGCTTTGGAGACTGTGGTGACCTTGCTGTATATTCCCTCTTGTATTTCGAGTCTGTGTGGCTGAAGGGAGAAATTTAATCATCTTGTCCTCTGGACTCTCGCACAAGTTCACGTCGACTTTCTTGGGAAGGACGACGGAGATGCCTGAGAGAACGCTGTTGTTCGCTAGGGCCTTTGTGACCTTGCGTTCAAGTTTACCGTGTTCATCTCATGTACCGAACGGAAATCAGATGTATTGAACAGCTACGTGAGGTAGTGCTGATAAGAACAGTGCTTTTACCACAGATGTCCTCAAACTTTAGTTTAAAAATAAGCCTGTCAATATAAGCAGAAGGTGAGGAGATTTGCCAAGCCGTACGCTGTCGAGCAGCCTGTGCAGACGGTAACACTAAACGCTGCACATCTTGAACATGGCAGTATTCGCATTATGTAACACATCAGCTGCCGTTTCCTCTCCTGTTCTTTTTCAGGCTGCTCATCGCGAGTGTATACCCTGTGGCTGTATCACTGAATGTGAGATAAAGACCCTTAACAGAAGCGAAACGATTAGGTGTCTCCTCTGTGTTATGGTACATAGACAGCTAAGCTGTGTCACCTGTAGTTAAAAATAAGCATTTTCCATCTGAATGGTGCAAAGTTTCACATCTGTTTTCATCAAGCACACATCTTGAGAGCTGTCTGTCACAATCCAGTAGAGCTCATACGTATATTCCCTCCATCACAAGTTATGCAAATCTAAATTGATTCATTTTTGGCTTCTTTTTAGCCTGGGCTATATTGTACAAAAACAATGTGTTTTGTGTCTCTCCTGAACATGTGTATAAGTAGGCTAATAAAGTTAACAATAAATAGTTTGTGTTTATCCGAAAATGACAAACTTGCCTTTAAACTTACAACACTGTTACCATATATATATATATATATATATATATTTAAATCAAAATAAATTTATATAAAATATATATTTAATATTAGTTATAATAAAATGCATATTTACATATAAAAGTATATGTAAAATCATATAAATATAATCATAAATACACCTTTTTTAATAGAAGTCTCTTATGCTTGCCAAGGCTGCATTTATTTGATCAAAAATACTGTAAAAACTGCAATATTGTGAAATATTAGTACAATTTAAAATTTTAAAATGTATTCCTGTGACGTCAAAGTGGAATTTTTAGCATAAATAATCCAGTTTTCAGTGTTGCATGATCCTTCAGAAATCATTCTAATATGATGATTTGCTGCTCCTTTAAAATATGTCCAATTTTGTCCAAAATTTGATCAGATGATCTCTGGACTGAGCCGCACAGAAATGACGGAACAGTTTTTTTTTTTATTGATATTTGTTCAAAAGTTATGATATCTCGAGGTCAACCCAAAATTGGTTCAGAGACTGTATCTTGGCCAAAATTTGAGCAATCGAAACGAAAATTGGTACGCTACATTGGAACCATGATCTGAGGGTCCATTCCAAATTTGGAAGCAGCGCCACCTACAGGTCATGAGATCTGAAAAATTGATATTTTTGCTCATAACTTTTGAACAGTTTGTCTATGGATTCCTTGTGTCATGCCGAATCTGAGGATACTGATTTACAGGATCAGATGAACCATCGGGCCACCATTTTGAATTTTGTCATAAATTGCAATATCTTTTAAACTATTTGCAGCTATATTTATTATTATTATCAATGTTGAAAACAGTCGTGCTGCTTAATATTTTTGTGAAAACTGTGATATATTTTTTTATTTTCAAAATTCTTTGAGAAGAAAGAACTTAAATGTTTTATTCATTTTTCATTAGATTTTTTCTTTGTTTTTCATTTTTCAAAATTATGAAACTTGTTTCCAGGAATAAATGAATGAATGAGCATGTTTTCAGACTTTTGGACCTTACTGTATGTTGTTGTTTAGCGTTGTAGTTGTTTGAGATGGCACAATGCAGTTTCCTAACACTTCATATTTTTACAAAACCATCACCATTTCAAAATTGCAAAGGCATCAATTTTATAGATTTAAAAAAAAAAAAAAAAATCTCTTTAATGCATCATAAAACAGTCAGTTTTGTGATCATACCATTGGCATCAAAGGTTCAGCACAGTATGTAATCTGAGCCTCTGGGAATTAGAAATACCAGGCTTCAGGCACTAGAGCTCATTAGTTGTTTAGCATGTGTGAAATTAATTATGATTCATTGTAAGGAGGTTGCAGGCAGTCTGGTCGAGCCCACAAAGAGAGCTGGGAGATATGTGTGGTGTCATACTAAATAAGTGCTGGTGTCTCTTGCTCAGGGGGTGGGTGAGTTTGATTGCAGACAGCCGTTGTTCATCAGAGGAAGTGTAAATGTTCGTAATCTAACACTCTGTCATACCTAGTGTGCAAACGAAGCAGAGGGAAGGATGCATGCTCAAATGGACTGAGTGGTAAGCTTGCACTCCTCACTAATGCAGCCGACATCTCGTGTTACTTAGTGCTGTGTACCCTTTTAGCATATAACTTTTGATGGAGGAGAGCTTAGTCAGAGTTTGGAGGCCAGGATTACAGTTTATGTCAAGTTTAGGCTTACAACCAGGGTTAATGTTTCTACATCAGTGTTACCTATCATTTCCCTCTGATTTTAGGGATAACTTATTGGTAGGGTTAGGGATAGGGTTAGGACTAAATTTTCGGACAGGAATGTTTTTCCAGGATCAACAAAATATGTTGACCCAGGAACGTCTTACTTGGCAAAACCATGGTGACTGAGTTGGGTATGTGAGACATTTTCATTTGGCCGTTAGACAAAGCTTATCAAATATGTACCTCCGTGGCCTGAGAGCATTTTTGATTAGTTATTTATTACCGACTGACAAATTCTTTCTCTTTCACAAAATGCATCTACTGTCACTTACATGGATGTATTCAAGGTTTACGTTGAGTGCAATCAAAGAGCAGCATGTTTCAGGATTTGACAGATGCAGTAGCTTTACAGACAGAGGGTAATGGAGGTTAATTAGAGACACATGCTTCAGCAGGTTTGATAGCAGTCTGTATTGGCACATAGCTATTGAAAAAAAAAATATATATATATATAAAAACATTGAACTATTTCTCAAATCAAATCTTATTTGTCAGATCGACCAGCTGGGGTTGGTTTGGGTTGGATGCAAGTTTTGTTTGTTAGTGAAAGCAGATGTTTGTGTCATTTTGTATGTATGAGATTTTCAGCTTTTATGGCATATCATAACTCATGCAAATAGTGATCTGATTTTAAGTGTATCCATAAAAATGGAAAATGGATTACCAGCCAACAATCTTTCTGGGATGAAATATGCATTGAAGAACGGTGGCCAGGCCCACAGGAGTCACCGTGCTGATGTTGTCAGCAATGAGATGAAAATGCCATTTGATGTGAGGGAAAGCAGTGTGCTTTCTGTAGACAATGAAACTAAATGAGTGAATGTTGTATAAAATATAGCCCAGAGGGGAAGGTGTGAATCAACTGGAATCGGCTCTCACGCATAATTGCAGCCATTTATTGATTTAAATAAGCCCTACAGAATCCATATGAGACAGATTAAAAGCCAAACCCAGAACATTAGGGCATGAACGGAATATTAATTGCCTGTGAAAAGTAAACAATAATAAAGCTTATAGGCTGATTACACAGGACATGCTAAAAACGTTTTACTTTTATCTTGACTAATATGAGTAAACCAGCTACTGTCTAGAAATGCAATAACAATGAATGTCTGAAATGTCTAAAAACAAATAAAGCATGACAATTTATACAGCTAAATGCTCAAACAATTAAACATAAATTGTCTAAACACAAGTTAACAATGTGAGTACTCATCAGCACGTACATAGGCAAAACTCAGCTTCACACTCCAGTCCAGTAGATGGCAGAGATTGGCTTTCGTCTATGGCGAATTATGCCTTTTGCCTGCTGAGTATAGTAAAGTCAGCATGAAATGGAAATTCCCCTCATATGTTTTCTAAATGTGTGTTATTGATCCTCTTTGTGAACACTTTATTTTTTTGACCTTGTAATTTTTAATCTAAATGAAACTCGATATTCCGGTGAAGACAGACTTCTCTCTGGTAACGTTTGCCGGACTCCAATCATTTAGTCTTAAACTCCGCCCATTTCTTACAATCAATGTTGGGGAAAGTTACTTTTAAAAGTAATGAATTACAATATTGCGTTACTCTCTAAAAAAGTAACTAATTGTGTTACTTAGTTACTTTTTATGGAAAGTAGTGCATTACGTTACTTTTGCGTCACTTTTTCTCATCTGGGCTGGGCTGTTTGTTTGTTTTTATAACAACAAAAAAGTTCTTTAGCAAACGTAAAGGCCCTTTCACACCAAAAGTGAAATGAATAAGCCTAAATGAAATGCAGATTCACACCTGTACAGTAGAGGGCGCAGCTCAAACAAGCCTTTCAGCCGTGTTGCCATTCTGGATCGCAGAAGAATAGGATGCAGGAGAAGAAGTAAATGAGTAAATTTATGCTCACATTTAGTCTAGAACTAGTCTAGAACAACCATCATGTTCACACAGCGCACACAACACCTCTGCACTTACTCCTGATTTCACTCAACATGGCAACAAGAGAGGTGTCAGTCAAAAAATGGGAAAACAAAGTAACTTATTTGAAAAAGTAACTGAAAAAGTAATGTGTTACTTTAAAGTAATCTGATGTAATTCGTGTTACTTGTAATGCGTTACCTCCATCACTGCTTACAATTGACTGCAAGCTCACATTCAGGGGTGCATTTCCCAAAGTCAACTATTGTTGCAAGTTGTCGTTACCTGCACAATTCAACTTGCGGCCATAGTTGGCTAAAGATGCTTTTAGGAAATGCACCCCAGATCTGATTCCATCCAATCAACGATAAACTTTTCGATAATCACTCATATGTATGTCACAAAATGAAAAAAAAAAGATTTGTCACCACTTCCGTTATATTGAGACTTCAATGCGTACACCATGCTAACCAGCCAAACTTTGACCAGTTTCTAGTAAGGCATATAAAAGCTATCTAAAACCAGCACAGGTGAACATAAGAATTGCTCCTGTGTAAATAGTCCCTTATTACACTGCAAATTCAAGCAGAAAAACATTCCATATACAATCAGAGACAGTCGATCTGATGTCTGCTTTTGCCAGTGAAGCCCATTCAACAGGCCTCTTCCGTCCGACAGTGTTGACGTATGCCAAAACGCACTGAAGTGTTGCAGTTTCCCTAAGAATGATACGCAGCCAACAAACACCTGATTTTGCTTCTGAATTCCATTATTCTGTCAGCTTCATCTTACATGCTTATAATTCATCAGCCCTGCTGACGCCCCGAGCATAATCTGAACTCTACCCCTCCTCAAAGCAAAAACAAAGTAATAAAAGCTGAAAGCCATAAACACTTTTATTTTGAGACCGTCTACCCCGGAGCCAGATGCGTTTCTCTCCGAGTTGCTGATTGATATTGATGCTATAATTACAATATGGGACGTAGGTATATGAGAGACGAAAACACAAGGTGTCTGGATCTTGCGAGTTTGGCTCGTTTCCCCGCAAACTGTTCAAGGTTTGTTTCCCGGCAAACTCTGCTGCTCTTTCCTTGCCTCCATCTTTTTTTTCTCTCTTTCCTAACAGCTTCCCGTCTCTCCTCACCCTTTTGAAGTGGCTTTAGACTTGCGAGACTCTAGTATGTGACAAACAGGCAGCGATATCGTCAGATTCCTCTCCACAGAGGGCTGCCTCTCACAGAGAACTTTACAAGAAAAACTCTCTCAAAGCAACCTTCTCTGGGTGCGTGATAGATATAAACCACTACAATACTCCTCGATACTTGATCAAATAATGAACGCTGTGTTCTCCCTATGGTAAGCCCAATTTGTATTGGAAAATATTTGCTTTTTGTGACAGGGTGTAGGAAAGTTGTCAAATCTTTTTAAAGACTGTGTGTGTGTGGCTTGTTTTCCCAGCAGGAAACATGGATATAATTAGGACGAAGCTGGCACAACGCTATAATTTGGCTGGAGTTTGTTGATGTACAGACTGCTTGGGTGACTCCTCGTAATCATTTCTGGCCCACCTCCAATGAGAGCAGGCGAATTTGGATTCTCAAGGTTTTCACAAAAAGCTAAGCTATAATAAGCGATAAGGTTTGTGTGTGTGTGGAATGTGTTCTGACTGTCTTGTGGTATTTCTTTATCATGTGGATCCATCCCACAGAGCACTGCAGCACAGAGACTCTACCGCCGCCTCTACTCAAAGACAACGGCGGTTTGCATCTCTGTTTATTTAAGATTTGTTGAAACAGCTATGCTGAGAAATGTCTGTCTCGCCTTGCTTTCCTCTCTCTCTCCACTTTCTTTTCAAGATCCGATGCCATTCCCTGTGTTTTGACACCAAAGTTTTTACCAGATGAAACGCAGTGCATTTTTAGAGGCCAGCAGATCCTTGCTTCTATTTTAACTTCCCAATTGCTGAAAGGTAACGTTTGGGATGATGATGATACTGTATACTGTACGTGTATATCTTTAGCTGCTTTGTGAAAACTTCAGATGGTATATAGGAAAAGTGTAGCAAAACTGCATTAAAGAAACATTTCAGTGTACTCCGGTCTGGATAGGGGCCAACACACTGATCTTTTCTCATATTTGAATTAAAGGGTAAGTTCATGTAAACTATTTAATAGAATATTTTAATAAAGCTGTGAAGTAATGGTGCAATTTGTGCCTAAAAAGGCCAGATTGTATTTATTAATTACTGACCTTTCAAGACATCATATGTTATTTCATTGTTTGAAATATATAAACAGAATAAATTCTATAGATAAGTGAGTAAATTCAGTTATTATCACTCAGTTTCGCTTTGTTATGTATCACATATTGTAATTAAACAGAAAAATAAAAGTAACCCATGACATTTCTCTTTCAATATGTTTTGTGCTAACACTGTTACATTTAAAATGTTTCAGGGTTGAAGGTCAAAGCAAAAATACTTAATACAAGCCTTAAAGGGTTAGTTCACCCAAAAATGAAAATTCTGTCATTAATTACTCGCCCTCATGTCGTTCCACACCTGTAAGAAATTTGTTCATCTTCAGAATACAAATTAAGATATTTTTCATAAAATCTGATGGCTCAGTGAGGCCTGCATTGACAGCAAGATAATTAACACTTTCAATGCCTAGAAAGCTACTAAAGACATATTTAAATCAGTTCATGTGACTACAGTGGTTCAACCTTAATGTTATGAAGCGATGAGAATACTTTTTGTGCGCCAAAAAAACAAAATAACAACTTTATTCAACAATATCTAGTGATGGGCGATTTCAAAACACTGCTTCATGAAGCTTCGAAGCTTTACGAATCTTTTGTTTCGAATCAGTGGTTCGGAGCGTGTATCAAACTGCCAAAGTCACGTGATTTCAGTAAACAAGGCTTCGTTACTTCGTAAGTGTTTCGAAATTTCAATGGTTCACCACTGGGGGGCGTAAATTTGGCAGTTCACGCTCCGAAACAACTGATTCGTAAAGCTTCGAAGCTTCATGAAGCAGTGTTTTGAAATCGCCCATCACTAGATATTGTTGAATAAAGTCATTATTTTGTTTTTTTGGCACACAAAAAGTATTCTCGTCGCTTCATTACATTAAGGTTGAACCACTGTAGTCACATGAACTGTTTTAAATATGTCTTTAGTAGCTTTCTGGGCATTGAAAGTGTTAATTATCTTGCTGTCAATGGAGGCCTCACTGAGCCATCGGATTTCATCAAAAATATCTTAATTTGTGTTCTGAAGATTAACTAAGGTCTTACGGGTGTGGAACGACATGAGGGTGAGTAATTAATGACAGAATTTTCATTTTTGGGTGAACTAACCCTTTAACTAGCAAATATCACAGCACTCCACATTATTCAGTCAATATTTCCTACTTTGTGCCACGAAAAACAAGTTCTGTACAAAACCTCCAGTGTGATTTTATTTTTTCCCCACTGGTATGACACGGCACAATTACAAACCGTTCTCGGCATGAAATTTTCGGTATGGTTGTCTTAATCGTGCTGGTAGAATCCGAGAAGTGACATCGCCACTCAGGATTGGTCACTTGTCTTTTGCCTGGCTACCAGTGTCTCTAGCTGTCTAAGAGCTCTATTGAGTGACATAAACACAAATTAATAATAAAATTAAAAGAAATATCTCTTTGTATTTCAAAATGAAGCCGTAACACTGTGTCCTAACCAGAAGCGATGCAATAAGATTCCAGCGACGAGCAATTTGACTGTCCACACTAGACGCGACGCGAAAATGAGAAGCGAAAAAAATCAATCAAAAAACACAGCCAATCAGAAGAGAGTGTGGGTGGGCTCTCTCGGCAAGAGCACAGCGGACACATGAAATGGGCAAGTACTTAGTAAAATTCATAAATATTACACAATTTAAACATTATTATTTAAAGTACATACGGAGTGACTGAACCAATCTTTGTCATAGAATACACTTGTTTGTTCGCATTGAGTTGACAGTTTGAACGTTATTGTGCCCATTTATTTATTTTCAAGATCTGAGGTGAATTAGCCAGTGTTGTTTTCATTACAGCTAAAAAGCTGGGATCACAGAACGATATTCAAACGTTAGACGCTTTTAACATTAAATAAAGCACATAAACAGTACCTGATATTATCATTGCCATACTTTGTGTTGCTGTTCCAGCCGCGACGTCGCGGAGAAATAGAAACCGTTTCTGAATTAGAATATTCGCGTGTCGCCGTCGCGGCTGGTTAGGACAAAACTAAGATTAACATGGAAAGATACCTTTTATCGCTTGGTAAGGTTAGGACACGGTGTAACTGTACCGGCTGTCCGGGATCGGCACGGAATGGAACGGTTACGCAATGAGAACCGTTCGGCCCGACGGTGGAAAAGCAGCTTATTTGAATCACATGGTCAAAAATACTTGATATCACAAGATGATATTTTACAAAGATTTTTTTAAACTCTATATAACCCATTAAAGTGTAGTGATGATGACTAGGAGCATTAAGTGTTGATTTGACAACTAGCTGAAATAAAATATTTTATTTTATTTTATTTCAGCTAATGTTAATTTCAAGCAACATTTTTTATTGTTTCAGTTTCAGTTATTTAGTTAACCCTGGATTAAATACCCTGTTAATTATTTCAGTAGCCAGCCATGGGACACAAATATAATTGCAGCATTTTCTGTGATTAGCCTACCCTTAAATAGAATTGAACTTTTTTATGCTAAAATGAAGGATAGCAGTAGACTGCTCAGGAAAGTTTGTAAAATAAGTAAAAAGTATTTTAAATTCAGTGAGCAGAACCTCTTGAGCATTTGTGCTGGTAAAACAACAGTTGTCAGGCCATGTGACTTTACACCTTTAAGGTCAGCAGATCTCAGCTTTATCCACTGTGTTTGTTCAAATGTGACAAAAGTAATCGAGTGAAAATGGCAAATGCTATACCCTGAAAATACAATTTCCGTCCATGTGCTCTGTTTACAAGTCATGAACTATTTCCTATTTGCACTCTGGTCCATCATTATTGCAGTAGTGTGAGAAGAAAGATATGCTTTGATGCTTGTGTTGGGTGTGATTAAACTTTTACTATGCTTTGCCTTTGTTATTTATTGAAATGACAAAGACATTCATTCTCCATAATAAATGTGGCATGGAGTGGATGGATAGGACTGTGATTGGAATAGGAAAGGTGCTTTCAGTCTTTTCATCTGCCAGAGAGAATTGAGCCATGCTTCATTGTCCAGCTCCTGTAATGAGGACAATACTTTATTTTCAAAGCATGAATAAAAACAATACCTGTAGGAGATCAAGATAGACCTTTAGAGGAGCTGGCATTCATTATGAAAGATCCTAGCTGGATTTTTACTTTCTAATTAATAGCCAACTTTGAGCTAAGCACAGAGTAATGAACTCAAGTATTTTAGTTTTACACAGTGTGTGTGTGACACAACAAAGTTTTTTCTTTCTCCGGCAAATAGTCAGAGAACGGAGGTGCTTAATCATCGGGAAATGTTTATCGTTTACCTCCAAACCTCAAGGTTTTGTAGGTAACAGGACTGCAGATTTAACCTAAATTAAGCTGTCACTCTGTAATGACTGATTTGAGACCACACTGTAAAACTCAGTAAGTTCAGAATACTCAAAACATTTGAGGAAACTTATTACCTCAAAACATTTAAGTTAACTAACTAATTTTTTTTAAGTTAGTAGAGTTTAAAATTGTGACAAGTGTGGCGTACATACAGTTTATGTTATACCACAATGGTAACCGTACAAACCTAACATAGAATCCCCTGTAAATCCCAACATAACACATTAAACACTAACTTATGTCTTCCTATGTTAATCTTGTGCAAAACACACAAAATAACACTTAATTTCAACATTTACTTATACAGTCAGACGCAAAGCATGCTGGGAATTAGAAATCTGCTGCAACTCAACTCAATCATTTTAAGTTAAGCTTACTACAATGAAATTGAGTTCACACAACTTTCATTATTATTTAAGTGAAACAAACTCAATTCATTCATTAATTTCACTGTCTGGTTTTAGAGTGCAGCTGTGTTAGTTGAATTGTAAATATTGATAAGCTTACATTATACTTTTTTTCATTCAATTTTTTTTTTTATAAAGAGATCGGACTTGAATGGCGCACAAGAACAAACCTCTTCTGGAAGCTGAAACGTGCTGGGTAACCACTGAGGTGAGCTTCCGGAAGAGGTTTGTTCTCGCGCATCATTTAAGTTCCGTTGAGCTTCTGTTTGTGTTCGCTGATCAATGTTTATATGTGAGTAAATGCCTAAATGAAATCTGTTCATCATAAAAAGCGACCCTTAAAAAAAAAATCTAACCCCAAAGACACCAAAATTAATGTGTTCTACAGCTTTTCATGCTATATTAATGTTGTGTTATAGGTAATAGCTTATATAACAGATGTAATAGTTTTTACTACAAAACACATGGGATTTGTGCCTCTAAAATAATTAGTAAAATATTGGAACAGCAAAGTCTATTACATTCATGGAAGTGCCAGATGCCTTGGAGTCCGGCTGCAGGATGTATGCTAATGCGTGACATTATGACGGAAATGATCCCTGCCCTCTTGTAATCTCGCTTCAGTGAGCAGAGTCCAGCCGAGGCTGATGGGATAGCGGGCATGCCTATATTTTGGCTGAGGACAACCCAATGCAAACAACATTTCCATCCCATTTGTCCTGATGGGAACACCTCACATGCCAGACTCATAAAAGTGATAGAATGCGGCTGCTAAAAGGAAAGTTCATCAATCTACCAATATACGGTCACTCCGACACTTTCAGAATCATTGGCTCGTAAAGGCCCATTTGCTGCCATTTTACATTAGAAATTAAATGTGTTTTAGAAAAACATTTCGCAGGTGGTTTTGTGTCATCTTTATAGAACGCAGCGACTTGTTCAGATATATACTGAGAAGTCAACAGCGTGGTTTGTTTTGATAAGTTCCCCTTTAAAACATCTGTTTTTAAAAAATGAACAGATACATTTCATCACACGTCGTCTCCATTGCGCTGTTTTCCATTCGCCTCACAGCTTGCCATTAATAAATAAACAAATAGACTTATAGATCACAAGGAAAAATAAATGGATAAGAGGGACTGCAACAGCTTTCTCCCTGAAATCTAGTGCTGGATGAGTTTTAGTATTCTCTTTTTCCAGAATGGCGAGACTTTACTTTTTTTGGTGTACCTCAATCATGATGGCTGTCACAATCACTTGCGACACATTTCTGTATTCTAACCACCAGAAATCATGTGTTTACCTAGTTGCAGAAAATGTTACATAAACTTACAGTATTGTAATGTAACAAATCTCACGTACCAGCCGATGTTTTTTTATGGACATGAAATTATGAATCACAACAGTGTTGTCAGTCATTCATTTTCTGCTCACATATTGACCAGTCTAAGCCAGCATGTAGGCAGTGAAATCAACAGATTCCTCCTTGTGCAGTTTCTGTCCCCGTTGGCTATAAACCTCAGTAGAAACCTTTAATAATGTTCAGCTTAGAATTGGACATGGTATCTCATGCTCTAATGATTCTCATACTCTCTAAATAAGGTTTATTTGACATACTGAAGCATGGGAGGCATTTTTTGTAGTGCTGAAACTGACCTGTATGTCAGGGTTTAATTTCCTTGACTTGTTTCTGTCTCAACCTTTAATTTGAATGGTTGAGGAATCATTGTTCGTGGAGTCGCAGAGTGCCGCTGGCAAAATATCTGTAATTGGGTTTGACCTTTTACTGGGAATACCAAAGTAAGAAATGAGAGTTTTTCTAATGGCATTGTTGAGGATGCTGTGGCTTTCTCAGTGCCTGTATTTTCAACCTATAAAATGTATTAAGCTGTGCATAATATATATACATACTTCATGTGGACAAACATTATGCAATTGCGTCTGGTTTACAATGGCCTCTATCCATTTTATTTTCCTTGTGGGTTGTGAAGATGAATTTCCATTAGTCATAGGTAATATAGACAGGCTGGTTTATAAGATAAGCTCTCCAAATCCCACACATGAATGCAGATTAATTCACTGAGAATATAAAAGCCATTACAGTGCTGATACCTTTGCAGGATGTCACAAACCAACAGAAACTCAACAGAAAATGAGCTGTATTCTTTATTTAAAGGCACAATAGGTAATTTCTGGCACTAGCGGTCGCTTATTCAAAACAAAGGCGTAGCTTGATGATGCTGTGAATGGGAGTTGTCATCTTCACATTCACAAACGGAAATGGAATCCGATGGACTCGGGCAGAAATCATATTATACGTATCATATATTATCATAATATAACATATTATAATGTTACTCTGTGCGTTCGCTTGGTGGCTGGTATAAGAGACTTGTTGCACACTGCAGTAATCTAGATCGATATTAGTAAAAGTATAAATCAAGGGTAGTGCGGATATGACGTCATTGACAGGCGACGCAATGACACGGTCCATGTCCTGGTTAAAATGACTGATTTCTCTGGATTTAAACATTGTTGGAAACACAAGTGAACAAAATGTATTACATTGTTCTAGTGGTTTTTGGATATTTTAGTCTAAAAATCTTACATATTGTGCCTTTAAGTAATAACTCATTAAAGGAATAGTTCACCCAAAAATGAAAATTATCCCATAATTTACTCACCCTCTATGGAAGCATATGGGTAGCAATATTCAATTTGAAATGTAGCAATATTTCATTTGAAATTGCAAAATGGCAATGCATTTCTGTATTTAAATTTACATTTTCCATACCATATGTCCAACGTTTGGAGTAAAATGAAATACAATAATATAATTCACATTTGCTATTTCCTACACTAGCTTTAACATATAATTTAAACATATATTTTAACGTTTTATAAGTTGCAAAATTAAAATGAAAATGTATTGCAGAAATGATTAGATACGTTTAACATGTTCAAGGAAAAATTGTAGCAAAACTATCAAGTAAATGTTATTTTTCTTAATCACATTTACACTCCCAGTTAAGACACTTGCGATTGCATTTTCAAGAAATACCCACGATGAATGTAGCAAAATTTAATGTGGATTTGAAAATGCAATTCGAGCCGATCATCTCCCACTCTATCAATAAATGCATCAAGGCGGAGCCAGGTGTTGGAAACATGGTGGTGGCAGAGCTAATACTCTAATTGCTCTACTTCATCGTTAGATATTTATGATATTAGATATTTATGGTTATAGATATAGATATTTAACGTCTCGCAGGTTGGCACTTGTGCACCTTATCGTGAGTGCGGTGGCGTATCTGTTGAAGTGCTGAAACAGCCGTGTCAAGTGAGCGATGTTTTACAACAGGTTCCTTTACTCCTAGAAATAATCTTAGACAAACTGTCCGAGATAACTGCTTGCTCTATCAGTATGATTGTATGTTTTTCTGTTTGTGTTTTACCATTCTGATTGTTGTTTATGCATCAATTATATTAATTAAATGATGTCCATCTGGATGCTAATGAGTGTTATTTATAATAATAATAATAACCGTGTTATCCTGATGGAAGTAACCACCAGAAGATGGGTAGCCTACACTGTGGGCATAAAGGGATGGACATGGTCAGCAACAATACTCAGTTAGGCTGTGGGGTTTAAACAATGCTCAAATGGTTAAACAATTACAGAATTATTATTAATTTTAAGATTTCAAAGTGTAGTCTTGTTTAACATTATGTAATCCTCCGAAACGAGTTTGTAGAAGTCACGAACAGAAATGTTATTTCATATTAAGTAGATGAGTAAACTGCATTCAGTAAGTTCGACTAAAAAATGTATTGATATGACAATTGAATACAACAGATTTAAAACATTAATGCCACAATTTTAATATTAATACATGGGAATTCATACACATTCACACTTGGATACGTAAATGATTTACATTTAATTGCTGTTAATACGCAAGTATTTTTACATTTTAGTGCTATAAAGACGTCAATATTGTACGTTTTTGTGTGTATGAAAACATAAGTAAATATACGTGTGGTAGAACCTTTACACGTATTCTCATGAGATCACTTTGAGGATTTCGATATAATGTACTGTAAGAGAAGAAAGAAGATACGTCCTACATATCTTACTGACCCCAAACTTTTAACAGTAGTGTATGTCTTAATTAAATGATTGAAAAAGTGAATCTGATAACCCACTTAACCAAGCCTTTCAGAAGACTTCTATAACAGCAAAGAGTCGGCTATCCTTGTAATCAAGTGATTGGTGCGAAAGTCTATGGAGAAACTGACAGCTTACTTTGATTGATTCTCCAATAGTACTGAATGAAGGGTGAGAAGTTAACATGATATTTATAGTCCCTCTGCGTTTACGATGCAGGCTGTAATGGTTATGAATGCTGCTGTGTGAATGGGGTCCCTGCTCTATTGAGTTCAGTCAGTCACTCATGACATACATTTCACTAGAAAGTAAGCATTTCCCTCTCGCCTGAAACTGTGAGTGCTGTGGAATTGCTATAATCAATTTTAAGTAGGCGAAACCTGCGCCAGATAATATTTTCACCAAACCTTTCCCTTTGATAATCATAAAAGAAGAACTCCCAGATAGAACAGTCCTATAAAAGCCATTTAACTCTCAAGTTTGACTATTTATAGCAATATCTCCACTGTAAATCCTTCTTTTTATTTGACTCTTTCCAGTCTCCCCTATAATCATATCGTATTTAATTGGCCCTAAAACATATTTTATGATTCAGCCTGTGATTTAGACCAAGAATGTTCAAACTGTGTTCATTTCTGCGTAGGAATGCAATTAAACAGTCTGTGGCATGATGTCAGTGGCAGCTCTCTCTGCTTTGCTCTGTGTTTTTGTGTTTCCTTCTTCCCTGGAGCTGCTGTACTGGAGTCTGCGGTGGAGCTGTCCTTGGTGCTGATTGTAGAATAATAAGAGGATCCAAGGATCCTTTGGAGCCGTGCCGATAAATGCAGCCCTCTCTATCACACCATGTTGCAGAAAGCATGAGTTGTGTGGTCTCTTTTTGCTTCTTGATTAAACAGGTGCATCGCACGGGCTTCTACATAATCTTTGTCTTTCTTTGCACATGCGTCTCATGAGATCTGCAGGCTGCCGGATACAAAGTTCCTCTCTAATGATCATTAAGTCACTGTCACGTTATATTTAATTGCTGCTAGCTGGAAATGAGATTGTCTGCACAGTTGTGTAATTATGGTTTTAATTATAAAGTCCTGAGTTGAGTGAGCACTGTGTTATCGGGTACGATAAGACCGAGGAAATGATCGGTGTCTGCAGCACACACACACACTCTGTGGGGAAAGTCTCATTTAATCTCTCTCTTTTTTGTGGCATACTTCTTGTATGTGGATATAACAAGTTTTTAATAAGAAATTAAATCATATTTATTCTGTTTACTTGACAATTATGATTAGACCTTTTGTTAAGTTATTAAGTTAACGTAAGAAATAATGCAACATTATGAAAGTCTTTACTGTAACTTTTGCTCAAATTGCTATATATATATATATATATATATATATATATATATATATAATTGAATATGGCAATGTTAAAGGGTTAGTTCACCCAAAAATGAAAATTCGTTTACTGAAATCATGTGACTTTGGCAGTTTGATACGCGCTCCGAACCACTGATTTAAAACAAAAGATTCGTAAAGCTTCGAAGCTTCATGAAGCAGTGTTTTGAAATCACCCATCACTAGATATCGTTGAATAAAGTCATTCTGTTTTTTTTTTTGGTGCACAAAAAGTATTCTCGTCGCTTCATAATGTTAAGGTTGAACCACTGTAGTCACATGAACAGTTTTAAATATGTCTTTAGTAGCTTTCTGGGCATCTGAAAGTGTTAATTATCTTGCTGTCAATGGAGGCCTCACTGAGCCATCGGATTTCATCAAAAATATCTTAATTTGTGTTCTGAAGATGAACGAAGGTCTTACGGGTGTGGAACGACATGAGGGCAAATAATTAATGACAGAATTTTCATTTTTGGGTGAACTAGCCCTTTAATGTTAGAGCAGGGTATCGATACAGGTGATTCGATTTTCGATTCAATTCAGTGAATTCAAAGATTCAATTTCAATTTTTGCTTTTCAAAATGTATTGCTTTTGACCCATGTATCCTTGTATTGTACACCCAACGGACACCCAAAATTTTAGATACCACTGAAATTGAACAATTCTCGATTCCAATTTCAATACCACAGCTAAAACTACTAATATAAATTTCAAAGATTATTAAAGAAAAATAAACAATCATTAATAAAAAGAACAAATAATTCAACGACAAGCATTAACACAAATAAAATAAATAAATACAATATAACAAAAATACAAATGAAATAATCAGTGCTTTTAAGGTTTTTCAGGTAGGTCTAACAGTAGTTCTCAGGTACAGAAATTAAATAAAGTTATTAAATGTAAAATAACACTGCAAATAATCTTCACTGTACAAATTAAATAAAGGTTAATTCTTATTAAAGTTACAAAAATGTTATTCAGTATTCAGGGAGTGATTTCTTTGTCTTGTAATTTGATTAACATTAAAAACAGACAGCAGTAGGAATATTAGGCTGCTGTCACTTTAAGACTAATGTATGGATCCATTATAATGATACACATGCGTTCTTTCTCTAATTACTTTACTTAAACCATAACCGATGTAGCTGCCTCCTTGGCTTCCCAAACAAGACTCGGAGAGTTTCTGACAGGTGCATTCTCTTTATTCAGCTCATCATGAGTTTCGTCACTTTACTTTAGTCGTTCGAGCACCGTGAAACTACACAAAGAAATAACAAAATAAATCAACACAATGATTGTACACAAAATCAAATAAACATTTACAAAACATGAATGAAATAAACCATGAAAACCTATAACAAACAAAACTTAATAACCAACAACACCATGTAACAAATGAACACATCACTTGGAATAAACACATACAAATATATTAACACTGCGTACCTCGCTCCGCTTGCCAAAAGGGTACTAAACAGGATTAAACTTCATTTTCATCCCCGCGCCATGTGGAGACTCCCCTCCGCTGCAGCGTTACTACTGATCGCTATATGCCACTTCCTTTTAAAGTGGGTACACAATGTTAACACAAAATAAATTTAAAGGGACCCACACCTATTTAAGCGGTCATTTACAACCGACTATGTTTCCTAGTATACTCGCAAAGGCAGGCATTTTACAATTAATTTGTGTGAATTTGTCCGTTTTAGCGCAAGTTGTGTGTTTATTACTTGTGTGCTGAGACGCGCTTCGAGTGCTCTTCGTGTGTGTGTGCACAAAATTTCCCACACAGCGCAAATGATAAACTTTCGTGACATGCAGCACTGGCCCGTTTGCTACTGTCTGGATCATCTTTCATGCTTAAAAGCGCACCTGCATCTACAATGTTGAGCACTGAATGAATGACAGGATCCTCGCTGTTGCGCAAGGTAAATAAGATTATGACATCTAGTGGAGAAGACTAGTAATAAGAATAAAGTCAATCAGATCAATGTTTGCGGAAATAAATACTGAAAAAAGATCGATTTGTGGCTTTTGAGGCAGGTGGAGCTGGGGGAGGTGGAGGGTTTCAGAGGAACCCTGCAGGACCAGCTTACAACACTGAACCAGACTATTTAAATGTTGAGCAAGCAATCTCATTGGCTGCGGGATCAGCAGAGGCCAATCATCTTGTGCCATGCAGATTGCATGTGAAGGACCCATCAGTCTGCCCTCTAGAGTTTCAACACATATTCTTTATCGTCATTTTTCTCTTAAATCACTAGGGGATCAGAAATGGATTAGTTGAGATGGATGTGGGATTCTCCTTCAGATTAATTCTATCTCCTTACATTCAAATTCGAATTGCAGTGCTACTACATCCTATTTTGTCTTCGATTCAAATTCAGGACTGGAATGTAAATTAGAATGTCAGAGGCATTCTCCTTCAATTCTGAATGCACACTCTGATACATTGTCAGTGAGAGAGATTAAGAGTGATCTCTCGGCTAATCCACCCTGTGAATGTGTCCATGCTTCTATCAAAGCACTACATGGTCAGGAGTCTCTTATACACACAGTCACGAATTCCCACATTCACATTCATTGCGTGCAGCTGACAAATTTGCGCTCTGTCAGCGAAGTGTGGCATCACATCCGAAAATCTACATTGCAGGTTTGAGCTGCTAGCTGCTTTCCACGCCTGTCACACAAGCGCGCCAGATGTTGAACCCAAGCGTGAAATAATTCCACCCGAACACTGACCCTGCCAGCCACGGGGCTCATCAACTTGTTAAGTGTCATTCCTCCCTGATAGAATAGTATGCAAAGCAATATGGGGTGGATGAAACTCTGTTTCACGTCCCTGCTACTACACAAACACGACCTGAATGTGGTATCAGAGAACACCTTGCTGCTTCCCTCAACAGGCACCCCTCAGAATAAATGATTGATAAACTCGGCAAAGAAAAACATACTGGTAATTGGACTAGCTGAGATGAAGGAAAAGCTCTAGTTATGCTGGATCCTTATGAATTTGTGACGGGGGAGGTTGGCACGCACATTATGGTTCACGCCACTTGTGCAATCAAGGAAATGGAGGGAGAACTAATGGCAGGATTGCTTGTGCACTTAGTGATTTACTCTCCCAAAGGCCCCGTGTGAGGCTCTGAGTGATTTCTCAAGTGATACGTATGTTATTCTGTGAGATATGCATATTCAGCTAGAGGGAAAGCGTGGTCATTGGGTCTTGATTCGGTCACAAAATGCCCAGGGCTGTTAATTATGAGGCTCTTAGCATGGATGATGTATCTACATGTTGGGTCTTGCATCTGTGTAGGTGGAAAGCCTGTTTAAGCCATTCAAAAATTGCAAGACATTGTTTGCTATAACTTGTTTTCTGTCTGTCTGTCTGTCTATCTATCTATCTATCTATCTATCTATCTATCTATCTATCTATCTATCTATCCGTCTGTCTGTCTGTCTGTCTGTCTGTCTGTCTGTCTATCTATCTATCTATCTATCTATCTATCTATCTATCTATCTATCTATCTATCCGTCTGTCTGTCTATCTATCAATCTATCTATCTATCCATTGATCGATCTATCTATCTATCTATCTATCTATCTATCTATCTATCTGTATCTGTATCTATCTATCTATTCATCTGTCTGTCTGTCTGTCTGTCTTGTCTATCTATCTATCTATCTATCTATCTATCTATCTATTCATCTGTCTGTCTATCTATTCGTATATCTATGTATCTATCTGTTTGTCTGTCTGTCTGTCTATGTATCTATCTGTCTATCTATCTATCTGTATCTATCTATCTATCTATCTGTCTGTCTGTCTGTCTATCTATGTATCTATCTATGTACCCATCTGTCTGTCTATCTGTCTGTCTGTCTGTTTATCTACCCGCACACACAGGAAAACAAGACAAAAACAGTGATAAAGAAAATGACTGTTTGCAGTGTTCTTACTTTCAGTGTCTGTTATTGAAGATGGCAAGGTGGATGGAAGTAACGTATTGATCCCTAAGGGGGAAATTCAGGTGCTGAACATCAAAAGTGCACAAATACTTTCACACACACAGAGAGTGCAAAACAAAACACAGTCTAAAGGCAATTACAGTAGAAAGTGTAAACCATAACAGAATGCGAAAGAAAAACTGTCCATGAGCAAAGTTGTTATGCCCGGCCAACAGGCCATGTAATTTGCTCTATTTCGGATGTGACACATGGATCCTTTTTTTTTCTAATAAAAGCTTCTGGAAGATTGCTGAACAACAAGAAGAAATAAAAGATCATGTCAAAAGTTTGGCAGAGACTACACTACCCCTGAACTGTAAGTCTTAATTCCCTCTGCAGGAACAGACTCTTCCAGAACATTGTGATCGATGCGCTCTGATGTTGGCAATTATACTGTGATTGAATTATTTCAGTCATTTCAAAGCATCTAGATCGGGTGGAGGTGATGGAGTTATTTGTCAACAGGCTGCTGGACGCAATGCATTGTTATCTGAATCTGTCTGGGCACGCTTCCAATTAGGTGACACGCTAATATGTCATTTATGTGTTTTGATGCATCCAAAAAGCCGTAAGAAATCCCTTCTGAAGCTGACTTGAGGACCTGCTGATCCTGTGTATTAGATTTGTACTGTATTCGAGATGGAAACATAATCACAGTTTCATCAGGGCATTTGTTTATCTAATCATCAGAGAAATTAGCCGCTAATGGAATCACACTGTATCATTGGAAACAATGGTAATAGCCTCTATTAAAAAGCTATCACATGGATTTTGTGTAAGTAAATAGATTTATTCCTCAGACTTGCCAAATCGCTTATCACTTTTATGTGAGCATCGCTGGAGGGAGTTCAGAGTTTAAATGTATAAATAGCAGAATGCTAATAACTCTAACAGTAGCTAATTTATACAGGAAGGAAGGCACTCTGCATCAATGCATATTTCAGTGTCGCAATGCCTCAACCTCTCTTAATGCCACTTGTATCAGCATTTTTTGGCATTTTAAATTATTAATACGACCATTGGGTCAAAGTATATAAACTATAGCGATGAAGGATGCACTAATGAATGTATGCTATTAGATTTCCCTACTGAAACCAAATGCAATACTAAATCTGAGAGATGCCAGACAAAAAGTGAGCTTGAGTGACATTTCTAATTATCATTCAGCAGCTCATATTTATCCATTTCGGCCTCAGCCTTTTTCAAGGTAGGCCTATACAGTTACCTCACATTCGTGCAGCTGTTTCAAACACTGGAATAAGAGCAAATCCATGGGTTGCCTTCATAAGTGTTTGATTAACTAACTATTACATGAAAGGTAAGTTTTACTGCTGTTTAATCATCAGTTTGGCCTGTTTGTGCATGTCTTGTATGCTCTTCGCTGCTCGTTTACAGTCAGAAAGCAGCTAGCCCGCAATGCTAACGGCGCTAGCGGACTTACAGTGATTGTCATTCTGTTAACAGATTGTCAGGAAGGAATCAACAATGATCTTGCAATTTTAGAAACATCAGACAAGAAAGAAAGAAATAAAGACAGAGAGAGAAAGAAATCACTGTTCACATGCTCAGTGACGCATAAAGAAGAGTCATGCACACAGGGACAAAAGTTTAAATCTGGCCTCAGCTTTTATGTCTATTCTTTACTGATCCGTGTGAAAAAAAAGAATAATACATAAAATACCATATTCAAACTGAGAAATATCATGAGGAATGAAAAGTTTCTTCATCTTTTGAGATAAAAGAGTTCATTGTACTATGAAAACATAAACTTTCAGAACTGAAAACTTTCTCCACAGTTAAAAAAACTTTATTGATATCAACCTGCAAAAATGGCTTCAAAAAAAAAAAAAAAAAACAATGCACCAAACGTCTAAAACTTTCTGATGTCAATAGGCAGTGCTGGGTAGACTTCTTACAAATTGTAGTCAGTTACAATAAATTGTAGAGTAAACAGTAAATTGCAGCGTAATCTTTTACATTACATATTTTAGGTAATGTATTCGGACTACTTTTTGATTACTTTTAGATTACTTTTGAACTAACTTATTTATCACATTGTATTGAATAGGACAGTCTTGTACCATATTGGTATATAAATACAAAGAGAAAGGAAATATATTCTATTTTTTGTTATCCACAACATGAAGGGCATTAAACATTACATTACATCATGGTTACGTGATGAGTATTTTAAGAGGTAACATAATCCAATTACAAGTACTTTATTTTTGTAATCTGATTACATAATCTAGATTACATAATCAGTTACTACTGTCAATAGACATATACAAATACATAATAACATTAAAAATGGACTGCAGGAAAGGGAAAAGATTATAAAAAAAATCCCTTTTAGTACACCTGCAATTACGTTATCACACTGCATTTATAAATACTACAGCAAACCATCCTAATAACTAATTACTCTGGTGTAGTAATGCGGTTCTGCTTCATTTTCATTCTCTGCTCGTTATTGTAGGTCTTGCGAATGTTTGTACAGGTTGAATTTCAGATGGGACAAGGCAGCTTCTGTAAAATCAACAAACATCTACAAATGTGACAGAGCCTTACTATGTGGCAGAGGGGGGTGCTAATGTTTGATGTTTGTGCTAATTATCCGCTCCACAGTGACATTGATAACACAATCACATGCTCCGCAAGAAGAGCATACCAGAGAATGTTTCTAAGGAGGGCCTGGAGTAAAAACTGAAGTGTAAATATTCTCAGAAGCCATAAGATCTCTTGTCTTCTGTGATCAAACAAACTACAGTACAGGACCGATTCTTTGAAGCTGACAGGCTTTCAGTTCGAGCCTCGTGACTTGAGTTCATCGTGTCCAGCGCGTTTCTATAAGAAGATGATAACAGACCCCCTGCTATGGATCATTGTTTGGAGGTGAGGGGTCTCTTGGATCAGATTCATGTGCCAAAAAGCACTTTTGTCTGGTTATTTTACACTCAAAGAAAATGTAAGATTTAAATATTTGAATTGGATATAAAATTTCCATCCATTTGGATTACACAGTTTTAACATAAACTAATAAACATTCTGTGACGCATATTTGACAGTCATAAATAAATGAAACAGGTAAAAAAAGGTAAGATTTCTAGGCCAGGATATGTAATTTGTAATATAATGGATATATATATATTTTTTTTTTTATTAGAACTGTTGCCATATAGATGCGTGCATTTGTTGCAAGGTGAGAATTTAGAATTGGTTTGTGGCATAATGGTTCATCCGTTTGGTTGCGGTATAATGATAACCTTTTTAGTATTCTGAGAGCCTGCAAACTGCAAAATGCCAGTGTCAGCACTCTAACATAAGACACAATGCTAAGCAAAATCACTCTTGGGCCTTATCAGGACTTTTTTGGCAGGCCGGATCAAGCATCCTAAAAAAAGAGTACAATATGTTATAGCTTCCCAGGCAGCTTTGGCCTGTTCTTATGAAATATTCGCAGACTATAACCCTCGCTCGCTGCCGCAGATTCAGATAAATGGGAAAGGGTGATATAGAGGAAATTTCAGCCATGATTTCAGATGAAGTAAAATTCCATTTGTGGAGATGGCGGCCGTGCCGCATTGCAAGTGGTGGCCCATATCTCTCCATAGACTGTCAGTGGACTCTTGTCAGCGGCTCCTTACAGTAATGCCCGTGACCTTTATATGATGAAGCACTGAGAGTCTCAGCCGTGGCATGTCTCTCTGTCTTAGGGATGGTCGACAGGAAGTTGTTCTGACCCTCCCCAGTGCAGGGATGCATGACAGAGACCGTAGGGCATCGCAAAGGCCACTATTTATCTTTGTTACACCTTTTCAGATTAGAAAAGGTTCCAATTCCACATAGAAAACATAACTTTTTTTGCCTTTTAAGCCAAGCATGCATGCATTGAAGCTGGTGTGCAACAAGAAGTGCCAGATGGTAGGCGACTTCCTGTTGCCGTCCGTTCTAGTATGCGCACTTGTGAGATGCGCTGCAGCTAGTTGCAGACACTACAAGACATTTCAAATTAGTGTTAAATGCTGCCAGTCTTCAGGTGACTTGTGAGAAAAGGGCCATGAGCAACAGCCAATTAAATTACAGGATGTTGTGCGGATTAGTGCATAAAAAAAAAACACAAATAAGAAACAATGAAGGTGCCGTCACAACGCAATTACCATCGTTCAGTAAATTTTGCACGATTGGGAATTTCGCTTGAGGGCGAAAAACTTCCCCAAACAGATTTTTCTTCAGTTCAAACTGGTCAAGCAAATTCGCCGCGTTGACCAGCAGAAAGCTGAAAGTGATTGCTGTATTGCTTCATACATCGCTACACTATTTACAATAGACAATGAACCCTTTGTTTTGGCTGCAAAATTTCATTATACCCACGGCGTGGAGCTTCTTGTCTGGTGTGTGACCGATAAAAGGTAAAGAAATAGTGTGTTTATGATTACAATAATATGATAACAAATACGAGTTTGCAACATCATTTGATTATTACATTTTTATTGTACAGATGACAACGTTGTCAAAACAATCCCCGTTCACACGGATCCTTGAAAACGACTAAAAACTCTGTATTATGTTGCCAGACCAGTAGTTGGCGATGCCACATTGTAAAGAAACACTACACGCCTATAGACTGAACACATAATACGCATGGGCATGAATGAAGCAGGTAAAAAAAGGGTAAGATTTCTAGGCCAGGATATGTAATTTATAATATAATTTATGTTTTCACCCCTTTAGATCTGTTGCCAGATGCACGCATTTGTTGCAAGGTGAGAATGAAAAATTGGTTTGTGGCATAATGGTTCATCTGATTGGTTGCAGGATAATGATAACCTTTTTAGTATTGAGGGAATGTTTAAATGACAATGATGTACTAAAAATGGAAATGTTTTTCCGGGGTTTTTTTTGCATATGGACGACAACGTTCAATCTGTGAAAACAACTAAATATGCTGTATTTATGCCAGGCCAGTAGTTAGCGATATCACTTCGTAAAGAGAAACTACACACCTATAGACTGAACACGTAATACAGGGGCCCTGCACATGACATGCAAGAAAAAAAATGTAATCGTGTGCACGATTTAGGCTACTATTTCGTTCCCTCGATTTATAAATCATGCGCACGTTTTAGTAGAAATAGATGGAACAAATTAGTAAATCGTGTGCAAGATTTAGCCTACTATTTTTTTCCTTGCATGTCATGTCTGGGGCTCCGTAACGTAATACTTATCCACGTGACGTCATCGTTTGCACAAATTTGCGTTTACACAGAGATGATAACGGTATCGTTTTCAAAAATTTGCGCTTTGAAACCTGTTTCCAAAAGTTAGCATTTTCAGGCCCCCCCAAATGCCGATGTTTTGTAAATGAACAGCCAAAACGCATACATATTTTTTCCATTTTTAGTTGAAAATTTTGTTGTGTAAACAGCCCCTTAGTCTTGTAGTGGGCACCGGGCCTTACCAGTTTCAGGAAAAAGGGAAAAAAAGAAAAGATATTTTTATCCCTCATTTATGTATAACTGAATTAAGTTGATGTATTCAATTTATTTTCCCTTCTGTGCTGCAGAATATGTGAAATGAATAGCACATCAACCCAAAACGCACAACCTTCCAAAGTCTAAGCTCTTCCTCTGAACATGAAAGCCCTTCCAGAGAGTTTAGCCTACAATGAATTTTTTGATGTAGTCCTTACCATCTGAAGTGTCCTTGAAGTAAAAGAAGGTAAGAAGAAAATAGGATCGAGATGTTTTCAGTATATGGGTATTCTGCATCCCTCTCAGACATTATATCAGCCGTGGAGTCACTGGACCAGTTTAACTCCTTCACAAGCTTCTATTATTTTCCTCAGATGAAATCTCAGCGAACAACGCTGCAGCAATCTCCAACTGAGAGGCCTGTTTATTTATATATTTCTGGGTATAACTTATTTATTCTGCTTTTCATATTTCAGTGGTTGTTGGAAAAAACTGACGTCTGTGTTTGCTTTCAAGCCCTTTGAAATGCTTGGATGTTTTTTGAATGCTTCATCAGGACCAGGGTTGATCAAGTGTTACTGTGAGGACTTGCTTGGCTTTATTCAGACAGCAAAAGCATGTTTTATTTTTTATTTATTGGTTTATCATATTCATATTAGTGACTATGGCCCAAGACGCTGGGATAGGCTCCAGCATCCCAGCGACCTCACGTAAGACAAGCGGTTTGGAGAATGGATAGATGCATGAATCCTATTAGTTCATCTGTACAGTGGTGTGAAATGTACATGATAAAACCCATCAAATGTATTAGTCCAAACCACACAAACATGGGGTTTGAAATCTGAGGCTTTGTGTAACTTTTGGCTTTAGGGTCACAATTTTATCATGAAGGGGGTGGATTCTGAAATCCACTGCCACTTCAATATATTTTGAGTGATTTATAAGTTATTAATCAACATTTATCCTTCTAAATTATTTGAATGACTTCTACAATGTATGTTAATTTTCATTTTCATCTTCAAATACTAGAGAATAATGATGAATATTGTCTGTGCCTCTCACTGAGAGAAAAGTACAACTTATCAGTATGTTTTGGGAAACTTTTTTTATTTTTGTTTATTTTTCTTAGCCAATCAGAGTCAGTTAACCTGAAGTAATGACGTAGCTCAGGGGTGTCCAAAGTCGGTCCTGGAGGGCCACTGTCCTGCAGAGTTTAGCTCCAACCTGCCTTAATACACCTGCCTAGAAGTTTGTATTATGCCTAGTGAGACCTTGATTAGCTGGTTCAGGTGTGTTTAATTTGGGTTGGAGCTAAACTTTGCAGGACAATGGCCCTCCAGGAGCAGGACTGGACACCCCTGATGTAGCTAGACCTTGAAACGAGTATAAATATTGTGGAAATATGAATGTACGCAGAGTATGAGTGTTGAAGCTAAATTCTGCTGATGAAACTGCAAACTATTCTTCAGTAAAATTGTCTTCAGTTTATTTTTTTAAACTCTGACTCGGGGTCTTCGTTCATCATACAGTATCTGGTCTTTGGGTCTTCAACTGTAAATTCCCCTTCAATTACAATAAATCACATAATAATAATAATAATAATAATAATTTTAAACAGTTATCTCTCATTTATTTGACATACAGTGGGCCAGTATTACAAAAACTCCATTATGTTCATGTCTGTGTGAATGTAACAGCCTCCTCAAGGACAGTGGAACTGAAGGTTCAGCATATAAACAATATTTTAAGTTTAGATTGTGAAGTTTAGATGTAAAACTACTTGCATTTCCCCAAGGTTTCCCCAAAGTGTTTACATACATTATGTTCTGATGTCACTGTTAAAGTCTTGATAATGTACTACTATTCAAAAGTTTGAGGTTTTATATTTTTTAATGTTTTTGAAAGAAGTATCTTATGGCCACCAAGGTTGATTTTATATATCAAAAATAGTCAAACAGTAATATTGTAAAATATTATTACAATTTAAAATGTGTTCTATTGTAATATTTTAAAAAGGGTTTTAGTTTATTGCTTTGCAGCCATTTACTTCAGTCCTCAGTGTCACATGATCCTTCAGAAATCATTCCAATATGCTGATTTGCTGCTCAAGAAACATTTCTAATGATTATCAATGTTGTCCTGCTTCATATTGATGTAGAAACTGTAATACTTTTTTTTTTCAGGATTCTATCATGAATAGAAAGTTCAAAGGAACATCATTTATTTATAATAGAAATCCTCTAAAACATTATGAATGTCTTTAATGTCACTTTTGATCAGTTTTATTTTAATGCCTCCTTGCGGAATAAAAAAGTATTAATTTCTTTTTTTCAAAAAAATAATAATAATGATGATCCAAATGAGCCAAATCTGATCTATCTGCAGTGTCAACACAGTCTTTGATCTTCCATTCATTTTCATTTATTTATTTATTTAATCAGGGACAATGCACATTAATAATACATACAATATGTACAATGCACCAGATTTAGCCAACACTGGCTAATTTTCATCCGTAGTCCCTTTCAGCAGGTTGATGTTAAGTACAGGAAGAAAAAATATAAACAAAAAATATTAATACACCAATTTAAAGAACAAAAGAAAATATGAGAGCAAGAATATTAAAACAAAATTACAGACTACCATACCATATCCATAAGTCACTATAAATGATCACAATTTTGATGGGTCAATAACCATGTTTTTTATCTAAGACATTAAGAGTTTGCTTATAAATAATTTCAACTGGTTTAAGAAAAGACCTACATGTTTGAGTCCAGGTAGTCATGCAATATGTGATATGAGGAATAATCATTGAATTCATAAATAAAACTGCTGCTTCGTTAGTCAAACTATTTCTAATAAATCTGAAATTCGCTACATTAAATTTCGCTGTATTTACCACTTTCTTCGCATGTCTTTTAAAAGAAAGTTAAGAATCCAGTAATAATCCTAAATATTTAAATTCATGTACTACCTCAAGCTTTTGTTCCTGGACAAATACATCTGCTTTCACATCACAATCTGGCATTTTAGTAAAAAACATACAAACAGTTTTTCTGACATTAAGATGCAAATGTGAATTGATAATCCATTGTGCAACTTGATTCACACTTGCATTGTTGACACACATGCTCAAGTTATTTTTATGTCCACAATTAAAAATTCCCCCCTTTAAAGACAGCTTGTTTGTTTTGTACCCTGTCAGCAAAATGTGACGACACCTCCTTCGAGTGTTTACAAAACCAGTGTATAATGAAGAAGCGAGATTTATGCTTTCAATTAAAGGCTAAAATAATCTCCTATGTAAGTCGATATAAAACGTGCAGGTGATGCAGGTTTACAGGAAGCCGTGTTGTCGCTCTATAAATACAGAGCCTGAGCTGACCTTGTGTGAAGTCTACAGGGCCGAGACCAGCTCTGAGGACCAGCCTGTGTGTCTCTAGCTGTATCGACCTCTCCTCGGGCCCTTTGTGTGGATCACCTGAAACATAGCCAGCACTCCTGTGTCCCCGCAGGGGTTGTTTTTCAAAGACTTCTCAAGACCGATATGGACTTTCTTCCCCAGCATGCCACTAGCAGTCCATCTCCAATGTCGCCTTCAGTATCAACAAAGCAATTACTCTGAATGATTCCTCTTTGTGTTATTCGATACCTTTCCTGTACGACACTTTCAAATGTAGGATGTCAATTCATGAGGGAAAATTGGAAAAGTTGATCTCTGGCAATCAAAAAAAACCCCCCCCAAAAAACAGGCCTTTCTGCAAAATTTAATCTTGCTTTTAAAGTCAGAACTGCATTCGCAAGCGATTTCACTTCTGTAATCTAGCAGGTTTGTGAGAGAAAGAAGATATCCAATACAGGACCGTCCTACTGTAGGTTGTGGGACCCCCGCAAGGAGGTGAGCATTCAGTGGTCTTAAAGAGTTAGTTCACCCAAAAATGAAAATTATGTAATTAATTACTCACCCTTATGTCGTTCCACACTCGTTAGACCTTCGTTCATCTTCAGAACACAAATTAAGATATTTTTGATAAAATCCGATGGCTCAGTGAGGCCTTCATTGACAGCAAGATAATTAACACTTTCAGATGTCCAGAAAGCTACTAAAGACATATTTAAAACAGTTCATGTGCGACGAGAATACTTTATACAAAAAAAAAAAAAAACGACTTTATTCAACAATATCTAGTGATGGGCGATTTCAAAACACTGCTTGATGAAGCTTCGAAGCTTTACGGATCTTTTGTTTTGAATCAGTGGTTCGGAGCGTGTATCAAACTGCCAGTCATGTGAACCACTGAAATTTCTAAATGTTTCGAAACACTAATGACGTAACGAAGCCTCGTTTACTGAAATCACGTGACTTTGGCAGTTGATACACACTCCGAACCACTGATTCGAAACAAAAGCTTCGTAAAGCTTCGAAGCTTCATGAAGCAGTGTTTTGAAATCGCCCATCACTAGATATTGTTAATTATGGTCGTCATTTTGTTTTTTTGCCGCACAAAAAGTATTCTCGTCGCTTCATAACATTAAGGTTGAACCACTGTAGTCACATGAACTGTTTTAAATATGTCTTTAGTAGCTTTCTGGGCATCTGAAAGTGTTAATTATCTTGCTGTCAATGGAGGCCTCACTGAGCCATCGGATTTCATCAAAAATATCTTAATTTGTGTTCTGAAGATGAACGAAGGTCTTACGGGTGTGGAACGACATGAGGGTAAGTAATAAATGACAGAAATTTTCATTTTTGGGTGAACAACCCTTTAACACTTTGATACATGAATTATTAAATAATAAGGAAATAGAAAAGTAAAGTATTATTTTTTACTTAAACATTACAATTATAGCCTACTGGATTATAATCTTTCTCTTTTGACAAATTAGTCTGAGATAGATACACATCCATTAATTAATATGGAGTTAAGACATCAAAAAACGTTAAAGCATATTTTGAGCTTACTGAACTAGAAGAAAACGATGTATTCCCGAATTGCTATCCACAATTGTTCGTCAGAAACGCAGAAAACAAGTCACGAAAACACTGCTTTGCTGTTATTTGCGATGCGTACCGTGTTCAACGAACTTTAAATGGCAGAAATAGCGCTTTAACTTATAATCGATCGGGGTTGTGTCGAATTCTCATGTAAACATGCGACGGACATATTTTAACGTTGCACCGCGTTTACGACGCCATGTCAAGTTCAAGTTAACGCGTTTTGTAAGAACGGCGTGTCATGTCTTTTCAAGACAAATCTGTTCAACGATGTGAAATCATTGGCAATGAGCTCATTTACCAAAACAAAGATCTCCTCCTCACAAGGTATGTGTAGCCTAATATTTGTTTATTTCTGAGGTGTTTTCCCTACTGTACCTCCTGTTTTTCTGGTAACTTTTACACATAATGTATTCGTCCCACTTTTTTCAATTGATTTTGATGCACTATACGTTTATAAAATGTAGTTATTTATTGCCCTTGTATTAATAACTGTAGTTGTTTGTAAGGCATTTGTTTAATAATTTAAGAGATTAACTCACTAACTCAGTGATCCAGTTCAGTGAAGAGGAAGATTATCAATGAATAACGACTTTTGGTCTGTTTCATCACACAAAGCTATTGTATGGCTTCAGAATAGTTGAAATATAGCACATCAATCATATGGGCTATACTTTTAAGATATTTTTAGGGTGCTTTTGCATTTTTTTTTTTTTTTTTTTTTTTTTGAAGCCCTAGTTATCATTTATATTCGTTGCATTGAAAATAGTGGCCAGAATATTCTTCCCCATAGTGTTCCAGAAAAAAAAGAAAAAAAAGAAATTCATTACTTATTGTCACTGAACAAGCAAGTGTTTACAATTTCAGACAGAGACCTTTTCGTCAATATTTGTCACTATTCTGTCAGAGTTACTGATGCTGTAAAAACATGAATTTGACATTAGCAAATTAACTGTTACAGAAAAAGTTGTCACAAAAATGTGCTAACCACAGTTTCTGGCAGCCACAAATTGGGTTGTGAAGGCCTACAGTTATTTTATTGCTCACAACACATAATTCACACGGATGCCTTTTGTATTCAGCTCGATTGGAACAAATTACTCCTGACTCTTTATAGCAAAACTATTGCAATATATCAGAATTGAGGATGCTGTTACACTGTTCCACAGTTCTCAATGAGACAGCCAACCATGCAACCAGTTTCCTCCTTTTCTTTCCATATACTCTAAAACAACACACAGTTCCTTGTTTTTAGCCCCCATTATATCACAGAGCTGTGGAATTATGTATGAGGGTTTTGTAATTTCAGTTGTTAGCTCATGTGGTGCGTCTTTAGCATTTCGCTCATTGGAGTGTGGAGGTGGACAGAAATTGTACAAGGCGTTTTAGGGGTGTGAATGTGAGATAATTAATCTCTCTCACCACAGGAATGTTTATAATGCAGACCCAGTCGCTGGTGCTCATTTACATCTGTGAATATCATCTGCACGGCCTCTTGCCAGAGTAGTGGACGCAGGATTTAGCTAATGCACTGGCATTATGACCATTGTTGTGTAATGGGTTGATGCATCATTCCAAGCAGAGCTGTCTGTGATCTCACCCGCAGTAATAGCTCGGTGAGAATGTATTTAACGCAGAACCGCAAGCGCTGGTAAATGGTGTGGAATTGCTCCAATTTCTGTAAAGCGCAATGGCTTATGAAAGTGACACAATCAGAGTATATGCATCCTTGTCAAGTGTACCTGTGAAGTGTCAAGTGAAGTAAGTAAACACAAAAACAAGGAATCAAATCAGGCAGAGTTGAGCACACTCTTTGACAATTTGGGGGATGCTACTTTTAGTTAAAATGGTAACACTTCACATTCCATTTGTTAACATTATTAGTTTGCATTAAAGGATTAGTTCACCCCAAAATTAAATTCTGTCATTAATTACTCACCCTCATGTCCTTCCAAACACGCAAGACCTTCGTTCATCTTCAGAACACAAATTAAGATATTTTTGATGAAATTCGAAAGGTTTTTGATCCCCAAAGAGAAAGCAACATAATTACCACATTCAAGGTCTAGAAAAGTAGTAGAGACTGAAAAGACAGTCCACATGACTACGGTGGTTCAATCTTAATGTTATGAAGCGACAAGAATATTTTTTATGCGCAAAAACAAAACAAAAATAACGACTTCTTCTATTCCCTGTCATTCTCCTTTGCTGTTGACGTTGTATAGACAGTTCAGTGCTTCCGGGTTCTACGTCAGAACGCCGACTCAGTATTGAACATTAAAATCTGTGTCCGTGCTGCCGCTGAACCAGAGAGAGCAGGTTTGAACCACACAGTAGTTGTTTCTGTTACAAATATTAAAATTATCACAGAAGTACTGGGATAAAAGTGTCAAGCTAGGATATAAACACTGATGTTTATAACGATAAATATAGCAACATAGAGCAAACCACCTTTTAAAACTAAAGTGGTGCTTCAAATAACAGTTGTATCAATTACATCTTACGCCACTAGGTGGCGACAAGTGAGTGTTAAAAAATGTATTTGTCATTGAATCATTCATTCAAAAACATTGATTCATCCAGTAATGAAACAAGTATTTATTAATGAATCATTCAAATCATTCAATCCATTTTTTTAAAATAATTAATTCAAATTAAAGGTGCAGTATGTAACATTTTCTGTCCGCTAGAGGCCTATTCAAAACAAAGGCGTAGCTTGATGACGCCAAGTTTGAGCGCGGAATCTTGGGACGTGTGGTCTTCACCTCAACGGACGGTGCAAAAGAATAGGGATAGGACTCAGGAAGAAATCATGTTCATGGATGCAATTATTAACGTTACTGTAGTATGAAGCAGAGCAGGACCGAGTGTTGTGGGAGCTGAACGAGGCCGCTGGACACAACACACGCCTCACGAGCAGCGGAACTTTTATTATGACACAGTCGCCGGCGCTGCTTATGCTTTTCCGGTCAAGCGTATGAGGTAACACAGCTCTGTTTATCATATTAGATACATTTGAGTGTGTTGAAAATGATGTTCTAACATTACTCTGTGCGTTCGCTCGGCGGCTGCTGTGAGACAATCTTGTTCCACACTGCAGTAAGCAATACAGGAATCATTAACCAGGTAACAGGCAGAGGGTCGAGGCAGGCGGCAGACAGGATAAACAGGGACAGGCAAAGGGTCGAGGCAGGCAGCAAACAGGGTTAAACAATGGTAGGCAGTAAAGAGGCAGGCAGCAAGAATCACAGTCCAGAATAACAGTCCAGTCGATAACAGGCAAACAATCAGAAATAAACGCTCAGAAATGATAACTGTGGCTGATCAAGACTTTGCAAAGTGCGGAGTGTGAGCGTGTGCTTTATAGTGCATGGATAATGAGAAGATGGCCGTCATGTGTGCGCGCGATCAGTCCCAGGTATGTGAGTGTGGGAAATGTAGTCCAGATGGTAACTAGTACTCAGGGGAGGTCTCCCTCTGGCAGCCCGGGAGATCTGGTGCAGGAGCTTGAATCGTAACACCAGCAATTAATATTTTGTAAGAACCTCTAGTAAATTACATGCTATTTTGTTTAGCTGTATATCCAGAATCGTGCAGGAGCTGGCCAATAATGTTGTAAAAATTGTTAGTTTATGTTAGGGAATACATAATAGCATGCGCATGACGTCACCATTTTCACAAATATATGTCAAACCATTTTCAAAAGCTTGTGTTTTCAGGTCCTCCAAATGGCGTTGTTGTGAAAATAAATGGTTTTTAGTTAAAAAAAAAGAGAGAAAAAAAAACAGTGTTGTTTAAATGGTCCCTTAGGGTAATTTGAAAGGCAAATGTCATGATCAATAAAATACCCATAATATTTACACATATTTACATATATACAACAACTTCTACAGTGCTTGTGCACCCTAATTATGCCTCCTATTTCTCCCAACATGAAGAAAGGAGAGTCATGATGATACGGCAAGACAGCATTTCACCTCAACAAGAAATGTTGTCACTTTTTAATATCACAAGATCTTGTGACACAGTTAATAAATTAAATAAATAGAAAAAGTAAATTTAGCAAGTAACACGTTAAAAAAAAACAGTACTCTGATCACCTAACACACCTTATGTGTAACGTTTCACCCCCAGCTCTGCTCTTTGAAATGAATACAACCAGACCTTCAGTTTAGTGTCTAGTTTAGTGATTGTTGCCAAGGCAGAGCCAGTGACAGAAAACATTCCCAACCTCATTCATCAAGCAGTTTTTTGCTCAGAGCATCTCAAAATCCTCTCTCCTTTCCTGTCATAGAAATTTTCGAACTTACCACGGATGTTCCTGAGGGATTTTATCGTGCATTGACTACAAGAGAATGCAAATGGCATACACAGGCATGAATCTGGGACAAGATGGCCATGACCTGCCGAGGTCTCCTCTCTCTCTGAGCCGGGCGTCTGGGGATTCAGAATTCTCCACTGCTGAAGCTTAATTAGCCCAACTCTGTTGCCTGGAGAAGTGTTCAGCGCTTGACCTTTCCTAAAGGTAAGCGACCGCTGCGTGTTCAACAGGCCACAGGAAAATGAGCAGCACCAAGGAGGTTTCTGACGAGTCCAACTAGGAGAGGAGGTGGAGATGAAGGCATTTGAGTCTTCGCCCAGCAGTGTCTCGTCTACCTTGAGAAAGACACGTCGCCAAATGGAAGTTTTATCAGTATTCTCCTGGTAATCATTAAAGAGAGACTGTGCGTTCATCAGAAGTGGGTTTAAAAACAGACAAAATGAAAACATTTGAGAAGATAGCTATGTTTAAATGCAGCCTTAATAATATGACTGAAGGAAAAGTATTTGTGTAAGCAACTCAATCGGGAAAAAAAAAAATATCCAATTGAGCTTGATCTAAGTGGAGTTTCAATCTGATTGGAATAATCAGTTAAATAGAAGAATAATTATCATGTAAACATTTGATTCCAACTGCTTTCACAGTTGAACGATGCTTTTATACATATCTTATTAGGTTCAGGAATAGTTCACCCCAAAATAATAGGGTTAATAAGATTAAATTGATCAAAAGTGACAGTAAAGACTTTTACATAATTGCAAATAATATTTATCTAATTTATTATCTATTTTGAATAAATGCTGTACTTTTGAAATTTATATTCATCAAAAAATCCTAAAAAATTGTATCACAGTTCCTACAAAAATATTAAGCAGCAAGCATCACAGCTGTTTTCAACATTGATAATATATATACACTATGTTCCAAATTATTATGCAAGTGACATATCAGGAGAATTTCACTACAATAAACATTCAGATTTTAGTTTTTCAAAGAAAGTGTTTGTTTGTTTTATTTCTGCATATCTTTTTAGATAACTTATCAATCTCAGACAGGTTTGTTAAATAGTTTGCCAGGCCTACTTACATTAGGTCTATGGAAACCCTACTTAAAGAGGTTGTTCCACATTATTAAGCAAGTCACAGTTCTCATGCAGTATGGGGAGGAAGAAAGATCTTTCTGAAGATGAAAGCATGAAATAATGCAATGTTACATAAAAGTGTGAAAAGTGAATGAATATGGAACTATAGACAAGATTTGTGAGTGACTTAGAGCACAGCAGAACTTTTAGGGAAAGTTTCTGTCAAAAATTAGTTGTATTAAAAGGACAGCTATAAAATAAAAAAGCTGGTTTTGAGCAGCAAACAGGTATTTGAAGCTTCTGGTGTCTCTGGAGTCTTGAGAATCTCTCCATGCAGACTGTCCGTTGTGCGTAAAGATGCATTTCAGCCACCCCTAACCAAACCTCACAAAGAGAAACATTTACAGTGGGTGTAGAACTAAATGAAGACTCATTTTTAAATAGTTTTATTCACTGACGAATGCCGTACTACAATGGATGGTCTAAATGGATGGATTTCTGGATGGTTGGTGAATGGCCACCACGTTCCAACAAGACTGTGACGTCAGCAGGAGGCTGGCGGGTGATGATTTGGGCTGGAATATTGGGAAGTGAGATGGAAGGTCCCTTTAGGGTCTCTGAGGGTGTCAAAATGACTTCTGCAAGATATGTGGCCATTTTAACTGGCCATTTTCAGCTTTGGTATAAAAAGAAGGATAACGCCTTCTTAAATACAATGCACTGTGCACTATCCCATGCTGCAAAAAAACAAAAAAAAAAAAAACACCACAGCAATAAAACTGTTTGAAAATGTATTTCTACACCCACTGTAAATGTTTCTCTTTGTGAGGTTTGGTTAGTGGTGGCTGAAATGCAATTTTACACATAACTGCCAGCCTGCATGGAGAGCTTCTTGAGACTCCAGAGACACCAGCAGCTTCAAATACCTGCTGCTCAACAGTGGATTTTTTTTTTTTTTTTTTTTTTTTTTTTTACAGCTGTCCTTTTAATACAATTAACTTGTTTGACAGAAACTTTAAGCTTTTATCTCACTGAGTTCTGCTGTGCTCTAAATCACTCACTAAACTTATGATAGTTCCATAATCTTCATTCAGTTTTCACACAATATTAGTTGTTTTCATGCCTTTTGCACGACATTGCACCATTTCATGCTTTTCATCTTCAGAAAGATCTTTCTTCCTCCCCATATTGCATGAGAACTGTGACTTGCTCAATAATGTGGAACAACCTCTAAGTAGGGTTTCCATTTACCTAAGTAGACCTGGCAAACTATTTAACAAACCTGTCTGAGATTGATAAGTTATGTAAAAAGATATGCAGAAATAAAACAAACATTTTATTTGAAAAACTAAAATCTGAATGTTTATTGTACTGAAATCCAACTGATACATCACTTGCATAATAATTTGGAACACAGTGTATATATAATTTATAAAAAATATGGGTCAATGACATGACGGTTCTTTTTTTTTTTTTTTTTTTTTTTTTGTCCAAAAGCCTTAATAATAATAATAAAAAACAAAGATATGACACCCAAAGTAAGTAAGGTAGGTACAACAAGATCTCTTTGATTAAATCCAAAAGGTTTTAATTATATTTTGCTACATATAAAGGTATTTTAAAGATTTTGAAGTGTCAAAAGGTCATTCGGTTTAACCGTCCAAAGGCCAATGCAGCCATTTCATTTGTGATTATAATATCTTAAAATGTATATATTTTTTATTCTGGCATGATTTTATAACATCATATATCAATATAGTGCAAAATGGTATTAAAATTATGTGTAGAAGTCGTTGCTTTGTTATGAGAAAGAATGTCCGGAAAAATGAATTTCATTGATGTCATTCAGAGTAACCAATATAAAGGGACCATTTTGGATCAAGTCATGCAGTCAATAGGCTTGTTCGACTTCATCCAGCACTGCACAGACCGATCGGCAGCTGACTTGAAGCAGTGCATGCCGATTAGAAATGTTGTCCGACTTGAGACATCGCCGACGCCATGTGACTGTGACACATGGCATTAAAGTACCGCAAGAGCGATTCGAGAGAAGCCAGCTGGTTCATTCTGCACAGCTTTTCAAGAGTGGCTGCACAAGCTCTGATGATGACACAGCTGTTTCACGATTGGTCGGATTCATCGCATGACAACAATCACGTGTGTTTCGTGTTTATTCTGAAACCTTCAGTTCTACTAAAGCTCACAAATCTGTATTTTTATAACAGTTAAAGCTCTTTTCATGTAGTCGTGAGGTTATATTATGTCATGTTTATCAAAATAAAACTTTAAAAAAGTAGACCCCACTACATTAGTATTTAAATAATATAGGCTTATATTTAACTGTATTCTTGTAAAAACAGAAGCTGTAAGCAGTACATAAAGTACTGAATGAAAATGTCTATGAAACATCAATGTATTTGTCATATTGCATTTATTTCACTTCAGCTGTGATAAAGTATGCAAACACAGTGCGAGCCTCACTACGGGAAGCAGAAAGTGTCCGACTTCACGTCTCCATTTTCAGCTCCTCCCCACCTGTAAGCAGCTACTCTCGCCGATCGGTTGCATCCAGCCGCAGCCGATGTCGAACACACTTACTATCATGTGACAGGATGTGACATCATTCAGACACCTTCAAAGGACCACATGGTCATGTAAAAGTAACTAACTC